>NW_015550821.1:476-598 GCF_001515605.1 Sinocyclocheilus anshuiensis | reverse complement strand
ATTTATATATAATATAAATTACATTAATATAAATATATACATGTACGCACATGTAAATATTTTCAAAATATATACTGTGTGTGTGTGTGTGTGTGTGTGTGTGTGTGTGTGTGTGTGTGTGT
>NW_015550821.1:0-191 GCF_001515605.1 Sinocyclocheilus anshuiensis | reverse complement strand
AAATGTAGTTTATTCCTGTGATCAAAGCTGAATTTTCAGCATCATTACTCCAGTCTTCAGTGTCATATGATTCTTCAGAAATCATTCTAATATTCTGATATACTGCTCAGTTATTATCAATGTTTATTGGTACTCAATTGTTATTTTTCTGCTTAAAGGGGTCATATGATGCGATTTCAAGTTTTCCTTTC
>NW_015550820.1:637-814 GCF_001515605.1 Sinocyclocheilus anshuiensis | reverse complement strand
TAGGGATTTCACCTAGGGCGTCAAATTGGCTAGAAACGGCCCTGGGTGCCAGAATACATTGTGAGAATCCTGGTTTATTGCTATGCCCACCAGTTGATGCAAGTAAAATGGGGCAATAAAGTCTCTGCCCCTTTTGGGGTTAGTAATGTCGTGAGACAAGGAGGGATTTTGTCTCCA
>NW_015550820.1:0-229 GCF_001515605.1 Sinocyclocheilus anshuiensis | reverse complement strand
AGATCATGTGGTTAACGGTATTATTTTAATTATTTCAGTGTTTCTGCATCACGTTACATGGGGTCATGTGTTAAAATGGCAGCGTATGCGTTCAAATTATGGAACAGTGGGCTGCTCAGTTGGCACAGCTGCTAGCCTACCGTTGACATTAGCCTAAGCTAACTTCTACTGCATATAGACCTGGTGCAGTTTGAAATAAATAAATAAATAAAACCGTTTTTAATCATGT
>NW_015550819.1:0-2912 GCF_001515605.1 Sinocyclocheilus anshuiensis | reverse complement strand
TGTTTTTTTGGCTATTGCTAAAAATATACCCAAGCGACGTAACACGTAAGATGGTTTTGTGGTCCAGGGTCACATATATTGTTTTACCCAAAGTTGGGTTGAAACAACCCAGCATTTTTTAGAGAGGACGGCAAAGCCACATGTCCATCAACTCTCTCACAGAGAGAACGGTAGCTTATCATAATCTTTTTACCCCTCCACCCCATGGGGATGACAAATTTATTTTCCTAAGTGGCGTTAGGGCACGTTATAATAACATTAACGGAAACTTGAGAAGCAATAATCCAGAGAGCAAGAGAGCGACGAGCTCGTCCACTATCGCAAGTTGTGAAATGAATGTATCTCCAGGGTTAGAATCCTACATCTACAGTCACTCATTTATTTAATTAGATGCCTACCGACATTCTTATGCTATAAAAACCATATAGGCTTAACATGTTTTTCTTTCTTGCCGTACTTGACTATCTCAGAAATGTGTGGAATCTTAAAAATAGGGTTTATCATTTCCCTCAGGTCGTCAAGACATGCATTTCTCTGTCATTTTCCTCATAGCATAGCTATTAGAGCAGTATGAATCCTCTGGGCAATAATACCAAATTTCCAGTTACTACAGGTTTTGCAGATTGTGCATTGGTTTTGTTGGGTAAGCTGCAGTCTGAGTAGATTTGTCAAGCAGTGCCTTCTGTTTTTCAAATGCCTCATGTTTGTAATTAGTAGCAGACATCATTTAAAAACAGAAATGACATTTTGTCTCACGGCATTCCCTGAGGTGGAAGGAGCGCAGAAACAAGTGTCAGGCCAGTCCTGGGCAGTGTAACGCCTCCTGTGCTAGTTATCATTTAATTTGCCTTGAGATAGAGCAGACGTGACAAGGTGGGGGAAGAGAAGCCTTTTTTTTTTTGGAATCCTGATATCACACGTGTAAAGGAGAACCGTCTCTTAAATCACTGCACTGACCTCTGTTATTCAAACCAAAGGCTTGTGAGGACCAAGGTTGGTAAAATTTAAGAGAGCCCTATCAGATATCCCGCGTCGTATAAGGGCTTTATTAAAAACGGGAGGTTGGCGTTTGATTTTGGAGCATAATAAAAGCGTTGAGGTATGGGGGTTATGATTTTTAATGTGGAGACAGGAAACGGAGCACTTAACAAAGTGGTTCTGCACATATATATTGCAACCAGAGTAATGCACAAAACATTCGCTTCAAATGCTGGCTTAAAAGCTCCCAAAAATGAAAAATGTGAAATTTTGATGGCAAAGGCATCATGAATTATACATCAACATTACATTGTATGTCTGGATTGCCTAGTCACTTTTTAAGCATGACATTTAGTTCCTTTTTCAGGCAACTCACGGCTGTTTCATGTTGGAAGAATTTCTTAACAGGAATGATTGTTTTAAGGATTATAACAGAATTCTAAGTGAAAAAACATATTCCCGATTTAAATAAGTTGCCTTTTAAAAGTGCATCTGCATCTCTTGTGGTTTTATACACGATGCACTGCTAAATCCATTTATGAAAAGTCAGTTACTGTAAATCTAAAGGGAAATTGCTCCTCTAATAATACAAGAAGTAACTATTACTACACTTTCTTTCGCTTCGTCATTTAAAAACGTCAGCTGCTTCCTCCTCTGTAATCCGTGTACCATTTGTGCTGTTGTGACACACCATCACTCAGGTCTCGCTCAGTAAGCTCGACTTTAGTGCTGTGTGTGTCCAGCTTTCCCTAGGGAGCTCTCTGTATCTGCTCTCCGTCTCCAAATCACACTCGACCCTGACACCTGCGCTACAGAGTGGAGGCCATAACATGTGGAGCTGATGTTCGTGATGCTGTAATCCACACACCCAGAGCAGAGATGGAGAAAAGAGTGGATCGATGCCAGGGCTGAGTTATGGCCTCATCTCCGTGGCCTGCTGTGAACCTGTCCAGAGGCCTGATAGATGAACTCACATGAGGAATCGTCGTCATTCACCTGAAATTGAGGGCAAACCCAAACCCGTTTCAAGTTCTCGCGGGCTGTATTTATTTGGGGTTTGTGGTTTTAGAAAGAGAAGGTTTTGAATCTGATGTATGGGTTCCTAAAATGGCAAATTTTTCTTTTTTCCTTTCTCATGTCCAGTAGAATCAGATTTTGCTTCCTCCACAAGTACTTATAAAGACAGCATGAAATAGCATTTGCAACGCATTCATCTTCCACAATGTGACAGTTTTCAGAGTGTAGAAGAATATGGAGCTGAAAAGAATGCAATATGGGATTTGTTTGGACCGTGAAAAGTCGACCATGGTGGACTATGATAGTATTGACTATGATAGTAAATAATATTTTTTCAATTTCTGTGGGACCTTGGCTATATAAGGAGAAATTATAAAATATTTATGTACATTTTGTGGATATGGAAACAAGGAGGGTTTGAATTGGATGAATGGGTATCCTTATTATTTTTAAATTAATTTTTGTTGTCAAATAGCAAACAAGGAGGGTTTGAATTGGATGAATAGGTATCCTTATTATTTTTAAATTCATTTTTGATGTCAAATAGCATTAGACAGGTTTTAAGTACTTAAAGCAGCCTAAAATTGCATTTCACGAATAATATATATATTAAGATGTATATCTTAAATTATTATGTACATTTTATATATTTGTTTATAATAAAATATAAAAATATATAAGATGTATTTATATTCATTTTTATATATTTTTCATACTTCAAGCAGCATGACATGACATGACATGAGCATATATATATATATTGCTTTAAGTCATGTAGCTTAATTGTATTATACTATATTCTTATATCATATTTTTCATATTATTCTGTTTTTCATGCTCAAGGCATGCTGCTTTCTTCCAAATCTTCATATTTATATTCATATATGTGTGTGTGTGTGTAATTTTATATACATTTT
>NW_015550818.1:0-987 GCF_001515605.1 Sinocyclocheilus anshuiensis | reverse complement strand
TATATTAATAATTAGTCTGTCATATGGGTCATTCTACATTTGGAGTAGCAGATGCTGTCACTCAATTATAGATGACAAAAAATAAATTGCAATTTACACAGCTCCTACAGAACACCATAGGCTATATTATGAAAAACACTTTAAATGTTTAAAGTTTAAACGGTAACGTTAACATGTAATAATAGTATCAGAGGCGTCATGCCCATTCAAAGTGATTTTTGACAGATTTTTGAGCCAAGTGGATTTTGAATGCAGCTTCCAAAAGACAAAAAATAGCCGAATAATGTTTTCTATATTTGATACAATCACACCAGCATGATTAAATCGTTCAGTGCATCATATCACCAGCTGTTAAAATTGAAATCTGCGTTCGCTGGCTGGCGCTGAGCCAGAGACAGACGCGTTTTTACAGCGCTGCGCATTATAGCCAATCACACACGATGCTGTTGAGCTTATGAATCCAATGGCCAATCAGAGGTGTTCAGATGAGTCATCGCTAAAATGCCGGTGTTTTCTTCATCGCTCGCTGTCTGAATACCTCTTTCTGGCCAATTCTCTCGTTAGAAACAACAAACTGCAGATGTGTGTATGAATCTGTAAGTAAGATATACATTCATTCCCCCGTTAGAAACAAAAAACTGCAGATGTGTGTATGAATCTGTAAGTAAGATATACATTTCCCAGTGTAAACAGCTTCAGTGATTTTAATGGGAGTTTTTGAGAGTGCTTGAACTCTAGACTGTCTGTGAAAATGTTCTTTGATAATGTAAATGTTCTTTGCTCTCTTTCTGTACAATGAAAGTGTTCTGATAAGTAGCCTAACTTACAATGTTTTTATTCACATTAACTTTCAATGTTAAATTCACATTAAATATAATGTGTCGTATTAAAAATATGTTATTGCATGACACCCATACCTGTTACTTAAGTAAACAGACAGGGTTTTATGTATAGTTAATATAGATTACATTATTAGGTTACTTTGAC
>NW_015550817.1:0-1683 GCF_001515605.1 Sinocyclocheilus anshuiensis | reverse complement strand
AGACGCTTTTATCCAAAGCAACTTACAATTGGGGAATACATAAAGAGATGGCATACATAAAGAGAGGGAATTTTTGATTGCATAGCGATCAGAATCAGTTTAGTATATCTCTTCGTATAGAATAGCCTTCAGAACCCAGGCATAAATTTAATCTTTCCTTCTTACTGAGCACAGATATGTAGATTACACTAGTCACATGATCAGAATTTGGCAGTGGTAACAAAAATGCAGGTGGCTCTAGTGGGAGCCAGCAAAAAAATACGGAAAAGGGGCGGAAAGTCGTGTGTAATGTGTGTGGCATTTCCATAGCCTCTCCAAATTCACTTAAGTAACTTGTTCAGCAAGACAACATGTCTCTTTACGAAACTATTTCCACTCATTTAAAAGACAAACACACTCATGAAAACTACATTAACATTGCCAGTCGCTTGAATATAACAGATTATCTTACTACACATTAAATATTTGTATTATTAATTAATTAATTAATTTGTAAAAAATAATAATGAACCAAATTTACACACTGGTTTCTTCAACCACACCACTTAACTACAGAAATTATAATACCTCAGATTTAGGGGTGTGCGATATTGACAAAAAAGACTATTTTTTTTTTTCAATAACGATAATTATTTTGCTAAATGTGTTTTATGCTGGTACCTTGGTTGATTTAGGCCTGTCATGAATAAATAAATATGATACTAAAACCACCAATAGGTGGCGGCAAGTCCCTGTCTTAATGAGTGATAAATGAGTGATCCATTGAATCATTCATTCAAACAATTCATTCAAAGCGGCTAGTTCATTTAGGTATGAAGCAAGTGGCCGTCTTTATGAATAGATTATTGAATCAGTGAGTCGTTCAAAAACCGATTAATTCAGGAACATAACACTGCAGTGTTGCTCTGAGACAAGCAAAGGTTCTGTACTAGCTTTGTTTGGAACAAATTTCGCCAAAAAAAAAAAAAAAAGACAATATTGTGTCTAGAATTTAACTCACTCAATATTAACTTCTTGTTTTTGAGCTGTTGTATAAAATTAAAGGGGTCATATAATGCAATTTCAATTTTTCCTTTCTCTTTAAAGTGTTACATGTTCTTGGTGCATAAAGAAGATCTGTAAAGATGCAAAGACTAAAGTCTCAAATCCAAAGAGATATTCTTTATAAAAGTTAAGAGTCAACCACGCCTACCTAAACCGGCTCGTTCTAACACACCCCCACATGTCTACGTCACAATGTGGGAAGATTTGCATAACGTCACCCAAATGTTAACGCAAAGAAAGAAGAAGATGTAACTTTTATTCTCGCTGTAGTATTGTTGCTGCCGTCAGGTCGTGAAGACGCTGTGTTTCGTTGTGAAAGCAAAACTACTTTGTTTGGCCTTCCAAAAGAGGACGATATCCGCTTCGTCATGCCTGGAGCTGATCCGTGCTGGTCGCTGAGGAAATACATCAACTTTGCGCTGTGGATCGCCGGATCGGCTTTCACCGTGGACGAAGCGGAGTCCAGCCCGGGGTCGTCACATGTGGTTGCCGCAAGCCCTCCGGCCGCTCCTTCGTTGAATCCGCCGGCCTCGCCGTTCTCAATCCCGCCGGCCTCCGCTCACTGTAACCCGCCGTGTGTGATGCTGTGTTTCATTCTGAAAGCAAAACTACTTTGTTTGGCCTTCCAAAAGAGGACGA
>NW_015550816.1:0-1049 GCF_001515605.1 Sinocyclocheilus anshuiensis | reverse complement strand
CCGGTGCGTACTCTGCTATTTTGTGATAGACATATCATCATTCCTCCACAAACGTTACTTTTAAAATGAGAAATTACTGACAAAAGTCTGAAACTTTTCAGCAAATTTGTACGCTACATATTTAGTGTTATGTTTATCTTCTCTAGGCGTGGAGATTTCACTGTAAACGTACGTCGTACAGCTGGACGCTCGGGTGTGGATAGTGATGAGGAGAACGATCTGAAGAGTGAGGGGTCAGAGCCAACTCCGGAGTAAATTTCAGCATATCAAAGCTGAGCCTATGGGTGTTACAGATGAGGATCTATTATTTGCCACCAAGTTTGTCTGGTTTAAATGAAATTTGTATGCTTTGAGGGCAACTGTATCCTTAATGGGGTTTTCGCTGCAATTTTCAGTGTTTTAAAGCAGATTTTGAGCCAAACAATTATTCGAGTCACGAGCATAACTTTGCGTCAAAGATAAAAAAATAAAAAATAAATAAAAAATAATGGCAAAGAAAAATCTTTCATCTTGCCACTTATCAAACTTTATCTTTCCAGTGAACCGTTTATTAAACTTTCATTTTGCCACTTATCAAACTTTCTTTCCAGTGAAACTGAAACCGTTTATTTGCCGTAATCTGTTTTACACTGTTGATGACTGCCTTACGATGCATTTGAATAAATATTGGCTATTTATATTTTACATCAGAGACAAAGTATTTATCCATTTTCAAAGTAAATTAAATGTTGGGAAATTTTTTGTAATTGATATTGGAAAGAAGTTTCCTTATGCAATAATAGTATCTAATCCAGGATTTTGCAGGAATATTACTGATCAGCCAAAGAGATTATTCTTAGTTTTGTTTCAAGAGCACTTCAGCACCAATTAAGCCTTTTTCCTAATAGTTTCACTGGCACCTTTCCACCTCTTCTACTCCTGTTTTAAAATTAAGACTATGCCTTAATTGCGTCAAATATTGTTAATGTATTTGAGAGTTCTCAGGATTTGTACACCACATATTCCTGCAAACTAAGTTGTTTTTTTTTGGTTCCTTGATGTTTTGAAGT
>NW_015550815.1:0-798 GCF_001515605.1 Sinocyclocheilus anshuiensis | reverse complement strand
AAAGGTTTCTAATTTTCACACAGCGGAGCTCTTTGTTCAAACTAAGCTCCTAAATCGGCTCTTCATTTACAAAACAATATTGGTGCCTTTCACCACATGGTAAGGAGAATTTCGAAAGGACCTGTTTGAAAGCTCTAACAGGCCATTTAACTTGCTAGAATTCAACATATTTGCCTGACACGCGGCTGACATTGAGCAATTTAACAGCGTAGTCACCACCTGGTGTGTCAGTAAAGATGGGAGAGAAAAAAATCACAAAAAGCTGCTGTTTATTTATTGATTTACCCTCAATTAGCACACGTTATGCTGCTCAAAATGAAAAATGGCAGCTTATTTCTGTGTGTGGGTTTGATTTTCTTGGTTTTTCCCAACCCACTGCACTCCTGCAGAGCTTTTAAACCGAGAGTATCTCTGTAGTAAATCTACACACGGGATTATATAGGCCACATGCCAGCGTGCTGCACTTAATTCTCACACCCAAACCTTTCGTTCAGGCCTGGTTTGGTGAAATATGAAGTGCAACATCTGGCTGAGGCATATGTCAGGGTCATTTCAGTGCAACTGAACTGTATATTTAAAAGCATCCAGTTTGCATCAAACTAAAAGTTGGTTTATCAAGAGACCCTGGTTGTGTATTTTGTATCTGATTATTTGTATGAATGGGAAAGGGGGGGGGATCGTATTCATTCTGATCTGCTTGTTTGGCAGGCTTTTAACGCTATGACTCGTTGGACAGGATTCAACAGGAAGTGAACAGATGTGTGTTGTTCCTATTTGCCAGGAGAATGATTCATATGC
>NW_015550814.1:741-867 GCF_001515605.1 Sinocyclocheilus anshuiensis | reverse complement strand
CCACTCCTGACAGCAAAATGGATATATTTGCATGACTTTCTAACAAATACAGATGAAGAATATACCTGTGACATGTCAGTTATGCACTGAGGAAAACACAACGTCTCAAATGCATTAAACAGCACA
>NW_015550814.1:0-458 GCF_001515605.1 Sinocyclocheilus anshuiensis | reverse complement strand
AACCTTTTAAATCGGTTCGCAAATCGCACCAAACGATTCATTCACGAATTAGAATGATCTGATTGCAGCTGTTCTCGAGTCGACAACTCACTGATTCAAATTATCCATTTATTGTGAGTCTCCAGTGAACTGAATTCACAAGTAAGAACCGGGAGATCTTGTGAGCGCGCGCGCGTGTCTGATGCTGTTAAAAGTAAGTTACTAATGTCGAATTTTAGGATTAATTATTGTAACTGAAAATCATATTTAGGTCAAAACTGTCAGTTGTTTGTGAACTAAATCTGCTGTAAAGGGTGATTTATTTAAGCCCACTGAAATGCTTGAATGCAGACACATTAACATCAGTGTCTCCGTTTTAGGTAAAAAAAAAAAAATGAAACATTAAAATAACACACATTAAATAAAATAACTCGTGCACGTTCATATTCCCCGCTGCTGTAACGTTAGCAGTTTTATTA
>NW_015550813.1:0-634 GCF_001515605.1 Sinocyclocheilus anshuiensis | reverse complement strand
ATTTCCTGCTGCTTAAATCTGTGCTGTAGTGCTATAAAAATAAAAAAAAATTAGTCTCGCGTAGCCAAACATTCAGACTGACAGCTGAAGGTCTGGAATTCGTAGCAGCTTCTTTGTCAAACACCAATCACAGTTCGTTTCATTCAGCAGCGCATTTCGGGGTATATTTCACGTTTCGTTTTGTGTCACGTCATGTTTAGGGGCGTGGAAATGTCCCCACAATTACAGACCTGTGTGTAAAACACTTGGACCTATTTTATAGAGTCTATGCAGCGAACTTTACATATTTCACATACTTTAGAAAATCTAGCATTTAGTTGATCCTGATTAGCAGCCATTGTCTCGGTTGTAAATATGACGGCTTTGTTCTTCCATGAGGGGGTTTGGCGCTACGGCATCTTTGTTTCCAGGTGGTACGTTAAAGAACACTACACAAGTGTCTCCTGGAAATTCTGTAGAATTCAACCAATCAGATGAAGACTTCGAAACTCCTGAAGTGTTTCCACTTTTGTGTGCCGTATGCATCAAACGTTCAGCCAACGGTCCGAGGGTGTGTCGTCTGAGGCTGAGACTATATAAAAATAATGTCGACTTGATTAGGTTAAAGGGGACATAACACACACAGTTTTGGCCA
>NW_015550812.1:0-1271 GCF_001515605.1 Sinocyclocheilus anshuiensis | reverse complement strand
ACGTTTTTAAAAGGTATCAATTGCGGTGTGCAGCGTTTATTATGATGAATGTCTTATAATAATCTTGTGCAGAAGTATAATTTAAAGGGAAAAGATCATTTCTGGAAATATCTTCAAAGAAAATATCAGATACCAAGATGGCGCTGCTGAGTTCGGACGCCGTCCAGGTCGCTCCACTTAGATTGTGCTTTTATTTACTTTTGTACTTTCTTTTGCTCTCTCTTTTTACACACATATCGTCTGCACTGATCACTTACGACAAAATAACACTTTTGGACATTGGACACCGCTACACTAACCTGTTTCAGGACACTTTATCCTCCAACCCATCGTGGCCATCTGAGATTCTCCGGAACGCCGAGATGAACAATGGCCACCTGAATAACCCACCGCGGCGACGGATTAAGAAACACCGCGGGAAGCGCGCTGGGATTCGCAACAGACTGAGGCAAAGAGCACACAGCCCTCCTCTGCCGAGCATTCTGCTTGCGAATGTCCAATCCTTAGAGAATAAGGTGGACGATCTCAGAGCCAGGATAAGTTTCCAACGGGACATCAGGGACTGTAACATCCTTTGTTTGTCTGAAACATGGCTAACGACCTTGGTCCCGGACACTGCTGTAACGCCGTCTGATAACTTCTCTGTTTTAAGGATGGACAGAACAGCCGAGGCCGGGAAATCCAAAGGTGGTGGAGTGTGTTTCATGATTAACAAGAAATGGTGTGACCCCAGGAATATCTCCACTCTGTCGCGCTCCTGCTCGCCTTATCTGGAATATTTATCCATTATTTGCCGCACATTCTAGCTGCCCCGTGAGTTTTCATCAATCATCGCTACTGCTGTTTACGTTCCACCACAGGCAGACACCAGCTTGGCTTTGTCTAAGCTTCACGATGTGCTCAGCGGTTACATTAACAAACATCCTGACGCTGCTTTTATCATCGCGGGGGACTTTAACAAAGCCAACCTCAGGCAGGTCATGCCGAACTTTTATCAACATATATCCTGTCCAACTAGAGGTCCGAATACACTGGATCATTGCTACTCTCAGTATAAGAATGCCTATAAAGCTCGCTCACTACCGGCTTTTGGCAAATCGGACCATGCCGCCATTTTCCTCACACCGGAATATAAACAAAGGCTCGTTCAAGAACCCCCGGTGCTGAGAGTAGTGACGCGCTGGTCCTCCCACTGAGAAGCTATGCTACAGGCGGCTCTTGATGAAGTCGACTGGGACATGTTCCGAGCGAGTTCATCTGACGTCAGCGAG
>NW_015550811.1:0-905 GCF_001515605.1 Sinocyclocheilus anshuiensis | reverse complement strand
TTCTAAAAGTGTCATGACACTTTTTTCCCCTGAGATTAAAACACATTGTTAGGATTTTTGGTGATTTCTTAGTCGATGTGTATTCTTAAACTGTAGTGGTTGTTGACATCAGCAGTCTCATTCATGAGTCTGCACTTTATCCTATGAAGTCTGCAGGCTTGTAATTATTCATGACATTGTGTGACCTTTTCCTTTAAATTTTGAATTTATAACAAATGCCATCCATTCTTACTGTGAGTGTGTTAGCAAACCACTTATATCAAACTTTGTGAATCAATTCAGATGCAGTTCCTAAATTGTAAAAAAAAACAAAAACAAAAGTATTAATTTACAGATTTGTATATGCATGTTTTGTGAGCTTACAAAACCTAAAAATACCTCCTAAAAAACTTCCCAAAAACCTAAAAATAAGTCCTGTAATTGCGTGCATCCAATTGGAGAATTCAGACAAATTGTAATAATAATAATTACTGATATTTACTGATAATGATACTGATAATTACTGATACTGAGTTTCACTCTCCATCAATCGATCTGTGCTATTTTTCAATTCATCTCAATGCATGCGCAGCGCACCTGTATTTGACGCACCGTAAGCTAGTGTGAAACTCGCCGTTGCTTTGCTGAGAGCACTGTGTCTCTCACACACGCAAAGAAAGAGACCGAAAGAGAGCGAGAGACTCTTACATACCATGCTGATTTGACGCACTACATTTAAACAATATACTTTGTTGTATTTTCAAAATAATGAAGTTCATTTGGAATTCTTCAGCTTTAAAGAACAACCATAAGATACTGCTGGTTTCTCCGGTAGACAACGTGATTAATATTCATGAACCCAGCATCTCATTAATCCTTAGTGTATGTATATATATATACAGTATCTCACAGAAGTGAGTACACCC
>NW_015550810.1:0-794 GCF_001515605.1 Sinocyclocheilus anshuiensis | reverse complement strand
CAAGGTCACCGTACATCATGAACAATAAATAAAACAGCAATAAATTACAATAAATATCAATATCAATGAACCATAAAAAGAAAAGGAGCAGTTTCCAAAAAAAAAAACAAAACAAACAATTAAAGATTTGAGTGTAGACAGTAATCATGTAGGATAAGCTATTCTGAATAAGTGAGTTTAGCTTTGAATTGGGATAACGACTCTAAGTTGCGGATGTTAGCTGGGAGACAATTCCAAAGGCGAGGAGCAGCATGGCTAAAGAGCCTATGACCCATGGTGGTTAAACGAGCCGTGGGTGTATGGAGAAGACCCAGTGAGGAAGAACGAAGGGTTCGAGAAGGGGTGTAGGGCTGAATAAGATCTGAGAGGTAAGTTGGAGCGAGGTTATGGAGAGCTTTATACGTGAGAAGAAGAATTTTAAATTCAATGCGAAATTTGATGTGAAGCCAATGAAGCTGTTTAAGAGATGGAGTAATGTGTTGTATAGATGGAGTAATGTGTTGTATAGATGGAGTCCGGGTTATGATACGAGCAGCTGAATTCTGAATCAACTGGAGTTTATGGAGAAGCTTGTGTGATAAACCAAATAAAAGAGAATTACAGTAGTCGATGCGAGAGGTGACAAGTGAGTGAACTAGAATGGCAGTACTTTGTGGAGTGAGAGATGAACGAAGGCGAGCAATATTATGGAGATGAAAGTAACAAGACCGGGTTATATTAATGTGAGCTTCAAATGAAAGAGTGCTGTAAAAGATGACCCCCAAGTTCTTAACCTGGCGAGAAGGAGAAACGGA
>NW_015550809.1:0-1647 GCF_001515605.1 Sinocyclocheilus anshuiensis | reverse complement strand
ATATATTATATATATATAAATATATTATAAAAATCATATAAAATAAAAAAAAGATTATATAATATATTATAAATACTATAAAAATACAAATTAAGTTAATCCGTATTAAAATTAAGTTTGTGCTTAAGACAAGAAAAAAATATGTGTCAGTGGGGACAGAACAAAAACATAATTTTTCATGGAAAACAAGATAATTTTTCTTATGATTCACATATATATTTGTTTAAGTATAAACTTAATTTTTACTTTTGTTATTTCTTTTCTTTTTTTTTTTTTTTTACAGAAAATAAGAATTAAGTAAATGAATGCATCTTGATTTAAGGATTTTTTGATATTTGTAAAGTACTAAATAAGAAAAGTATTATTACTATTATTTGCAACAATCAGGGTTATTATAATTAACTAAAACTAAAACCATTAAAAAAAAATGTTACTTGAAATAAAATAAACGTTAACTTAAAATAAAACTAAAATGAAAATGAATAAAAAAAACTATATAGATATAATAATAATAATAATAATAATAATAATAATAATAATAATAATAAACAACAGACAAAAAAATTATAAAAATGACAAACACACAACAAAATTACTAAAACATTAACTAAAATTACCATTTAAATACAAAAATGAATAAACTATAATAGTATCTTAACTATAAAAAAAAGGTAAAATAACACTGGTGGTAACCTAGTGTAATGATACTACTGCAACTGATTTATGATCAATAATCAAGTCAAATTACAGAACACTGATTGGCATAAGATATGGATTTTTGCTGTAGAACAGATAATATGTGAACATACAATATCTATGCATCCATACTGCAACATACCCACAATGCCTCCCCATAACTTCCAGAATGAAGGCTCTTTGATGACTGCAAATGTGAGATAAGAACAGACAAATCAATGTGTTGTCAAGTTCAGAATCCAACTGTGTAGTGCCATATGTACATGCATGTGTGTGTTTGTATGTACCTCTGTACTGTTGTTGTGATGGCATCCACTACTTCCATGATCCTGTGCAGAGCTGAATCAGTGCCAATGGTCATGTCTGTGCCACAGAAGGGTCACATGACAAGAACAAACCAATGGGAAACAAGACACATGACTAGGACAACCAATCAGAACATGACACATGCACAAGGCAGAGATACATGAGGGCAAGGGAAGCATGACACTGAGAGCATGAAACAATTACAAAATAAAAGACATGAAAACATGAACATGAAACAAAACCCAAACACCACATTACATATCCCCGCCTCTAAGGGCGGCTCCAGACGCCCAAACAAAATCCAAAAAAGTCCAGGAGGGTGGTGGAGTGGAGGCGGAACTGGGGGCGGGACGGAGGGCCAGGCCCGTGAAGAGGAACAGGCAGAGCAGGGAGCCATGGTGGAGCAGGCAGAGCGAGGGGCCATGGCGGAGCAGGCAGAGCGAGGGGCCATGGCGGAGCAGGCAGATCGGGCAGCCATGGCGGAGCAGGCAGAGCAGGGAGCCATGGCGGAGCAGAGACATGGACAGACCACTTGACTGAGTTCATGAACGGCCTCCCTGTCTGTGACAGGACAGACTGTGAGTTCGTGAGCGGCCTCCCTGTCTGTGACAGGACAGACAGTGAGTTCATGAACGGCCTCCTTGG
>NW_015550808.1:0-718 GCF_001515605.1 Sinocyclocheilus anshuiensis | reverse complement strand
AGACATGGTGAGTGGCCCCAAAGAATCTAGAACACACAATAAACTAAACAGAAACAACGTAGAACTAAATTGAGTAGACTGGTGTCACCGTTACCTGTGTTAGACTGAACATCTAAAGGTTCCTCGTTCGATCCCGGGTTTCAGCAGAGGGGAGCAGGGAGTGCTTTTTGTACACCATGCAGATGCTCGCGGGTCAGTTGCTTTTCGCTCTGTCTGCTTCTGAGTCATTACTACATTGCTAACAGAAGGGCAGACGCCCCTGCTGCTGCTTGGTTCCATCGTGTAACGGTTAGCAGCCTGTTGCTGCTTGATTCCATGGTGTAACGGTTAGCACTCTGGACTCTGAATCCAGTGATCTTATTTCAAATCTCGGTGGAACCTGCCTGATTTTGATTGGCAGTGCTTGGCAAAGAGGAGCTTATGTCACAACCTTCTCTGTGGCAGTTTGTCTTGAAAGGGAGTGCTACAGTGGCCTACTTTAACCGTGCAAATGTGATGAATCTGACATGGTGAGTGTCGCCAAAGAATCTAGAACACACAATAAACTGAACAGAAACAACATAGAACTAAATCGAGCAGACTGGTGTCACCATTACCTGCGGTAGACTGAACATCTAAAGGTTCCTGGTTCGATCCTGGGTTTTGTTGTGTTGCGGAGCCAATGATAATTTTTTTCAATGCAGTCAATGAAGCTCGAGAAGCAGAGTTCCAGATGTTA
>NW_015550807.1:0-463 GCF_001515605.1 Sinocyclocheilus anshuiensis | reverse complement strand
TCTGGGTCCTAACGCTCTGCCAGACGCCCCCCAAAAAACACCAAATTGTGCTAATATACACCGATGATGCCATGTAATACTGAAAAATTATAACTCCTTTATCTCCCTACTGAAATCCCAGATGGTCCAGACAGTGATTCAGCTAAAATATTAGTGTCTGAGACACTGTGAGCACGGAGACTGTAGTGTGCACGGCAATTTTTTTTAAAATGCTTAGCTTAAATATGTAATATTAATTAAATAGTGCTCATAAATGGCTGCTGAGATAGTATTCTCAAGTGAAATAAGTAGAGGCTTGGACCCGGAAACAGCAGTCCAGAGCGGAAGCAAAATTTTCAGTTTTGGATTAAAGATTACGACGGCAGACCATACATCAAAAAAGTAAGTAGGGTCATTTTTGATTTCATGACGATTTACAAATCATTTTCAATACCATTGGCAAAACTAACACATACTGTATACT
>NW_015550806.1:0-914 GCF_001515605.1 Sinocyclocheilus anshuiensis | reverse complement strand
GAGTGGAGTAATAACGCAACATTCATTTGTTCCGCAATAAATTATGTATTAATTATATTATTATAATATACATATACACACACAAAAATGTGCTCTTTTCTGATCCCAATGTCTATCATTTCACAATTTCATATAAATACCATTTCTTATTTAATACTGATAGGCTACATAAGCACTATTGACTCTTTCTGATCTAAATGTCTATAATTTCACAATTTCATATAAATACCATTTCTTATTTAATATTGATTCTTAAGCACAATTGAAAAAAGATGGGTTTTTAAAAAACTGTGATGTACTGTTGTGGACACCTGTTGCTTATTTTGCTCAATAATTTTTCCTATTTAAGTCCCCTTGACATTCAGCCATGAGTTAATGAAAATGACACGAAAACCCCAATTTTCAAAGCATGAAATTACAGTCCTTTTGGAGGAGGTGGACAATAATAAAATCCAGGTATTTTCAAAGCTGAAAAACAGCATTAAAAATGCTGACAAAAAGAAAATCTGGGCAGAAATCACTCAAAAAAGAAATGCTGCTGGCTATGGGTACGAACAAAGCCCAGAAGAAGTCAGGAATAAGTGGAGGGACTTCGCAAGTGTGACAAAACGGAGGGTTGCGACACGTAAGAGGGAAGCAAACAAGACTGGTGGGGGTATCAATTCAGTTCCTCCTCTCACTACAGAGGAAGAGAAGTTCTGGCCATCCTGGGGCCTGACGCATTGGAAGAATCCTTGGAGGTATAGATGCATGTGCATCAACCAGGCCTTTGCCTTCAAAGTTCAGGCCTCCAACATCAGGCCCTCTTCAGTCTGGCCCTTCAACATCAGGCCTTTTCCAGCCTGGGCCTTCAAAATCACCAAAGGCTTCTTGTCTATTGCTCTCTTCCCCTGATTCACCTCCATCTGAGGCCT
>NW_015550805.1:0-806 GCF_001515605.1 Sinocyclocheilus anshuiensis | reverse complement strand
CTTTGTGTTGTGCATAGTTGCTGCTTATATAGAGTGTTAAATCTGTCAGTTATAAGATTCCATATTTTAGGATATTACTATCTTAGAAGGCAGTTGCCTATTTAGTCAGTTGGGTATCTCATTGATTTTGGAACAGACTCTGTGTGTGCATATTTTACTACAGATTGTTTTGTGAAACTTTTACTATGTAAAGCAAGATCTGCAGGCTGTTATTGAAAGATGAGGCAACATCAACTACTGTACACTGAACCTTGTTTCTCATGTCACAAGCAAGACAGTTATGTAGGCTACATAGATATATTAAAGGTAAAGCAACAAAAAAGGGAATATTTATTGAGTGCTGCTGAGAAACGAGTTAGCATCCCAAAGTCAATAGGATTTTTTTGTTTTTGTTTTTGTTAAATGTCTGATTAAGGTCTGAGAAGGAGATAACATGAGAGTTTGTGTGTGTGGACCCAGAGTATAGTACTTTGTCCAACCTTGTAATTATATTTCTCATGTACTGCTATTTTGGGTTGAATAGACTGAGAATATCCAGGTGAGGATACATAAGGATGCAGTAGGCGATCATCCAGAGGAACAGAAGCACATGCACCTCATAACTAGTTAGGTCAAGACCCCCCTTCCTAAAACACACAAGAAGGCAGAATGAGACATACTGGTTATTTTTTCGAAACATCCTAGGTTAATTAAAAAAAAATAAATAAAATGAAATAAAACATGCCTGTGGGGTGACATTTTTGGGGTGAGATAAAAACATATTTGCTAAATCAGCAATGCCATTTTAGCTTGTATGCTCAAGTCTT
>NW_015550804.1:2375-2624 GCF_001515605.1 Sinocyclocheilus anshuiensis | reverse complement strand
AAATCCTTATTGTTATACAATATTATTTATAGATTATATTACAATATATATGAAACTTTATGTAAAAATAAACAAAAATACATAATCAGTAGGTGTGTCTAAATTAACTCTAGATCCAAAATATAATTTTATCATATTTTATTATCATATAGTTCCAAAATATAGGTAATCAATCAATCTGTAGATGTGTCAAGACTTTCAACTGCTAGTAAACTATTCAATCTAGAATCAAAATATAAATATCTAAAG
>NW_015550804.1:0-2334 GCF_001515605.1 Sinocyclocheilus anshuiensis | reverse complement strand
GAATCAAAATATAAATATCTAAAGTCTGTTTTATATATATATATATATATATATATGTGTGTGTGTGTGTGTGTGTGCGCGCGTGTAAACTAAAACTATTTTAAAAATAATAAATGCAATAGTTACGTATAGCATAGTTGTATAGTGTATCTATGTATGTAATAATTAAAAGTTTATCCCAAATGTTTAAAAAAATCAGTAGGTTTGTTCAAAATTTGACTGCCAGTGAACTATTAAATCTACATTCAAAATAAACATTTTAATAATATTTACTATTTTTATTGTAGACATTGGTCTTTAATGTTGTAACATGCTCAGTAGCAGGACGGCTAAAATTCCTGTCTGAGATTTGCTCAAGCCTATTAAAGGAGGAAGTGTCGCGCTGTGTATTGTGAGATTATCCTGACTGGCCCAACAGGTCGCATGCAATAACCTCACCCTTGAGCTCGGGACGCTGCAAACCAAAACACTGATGCAGCCCATCACAAGTGACTGAGCGTTTTCATTTTAGTAATGACTTTTGGGTGGCTTCAGATTAAACGTGCAATTCAAAAAGACAGTGTGCGTTTGCTAAAGCCTTCAGTAATCCCATAAACTCAGTCTAATGACACTGAGACGAGTACATGAGTGCTGCCTCATACTCTTCCTCCTGCTGATGATGCTGTGCAGAAGTGATCTACATTGTCTTGCTTTATTAAGAACTGTCTGGCTCTTCTTTTAATTCTGGTATAGTGACCTGGACATTTTTGTGCCATTCACATGCATTAGTGCAATGATGCTGTGGCTGCATTACCACTGCTATCACTCACATAAATAGATAAATAGAATAAATAGCTGAATTCAATTTAGCAACCAAAAAGCAGTGCCATGGCATTGCAGCGTGGGAGTTTTGCACATGCAAACACACTCACATTTTCAGAAAACACACAAATTATCTTTGGTTTATTGTCAGATAATGTGTTCATACAGTGTCCACTATGTTTTTATGGTTCAGCTAGTGTCAATTTTAAAATCTACTGACAGCCAGTTAATGGGTAGTACAGTATACATTTTTAAAAGCAATTTTCTTTACATAGTAGGCCTACATGCTTTCATAAAATGTTAAAACCTTGCTCCTGCTAACCAGATATTGATATTGATATTGATAAGTCAATTGAAAAACCCATGTTAACATGGGTTTTTCAACTGACTTATCAATACCAATATCTGGTTAAAGTGATAGTACTCCTGAAAATGACAATTCTGTCATAATTTACTCATCCTTCACTTGTTCCAAACCTGTATGAGTTTGTGTCTTCTGTTGAACACGAAAGAAGATATTCTGAAGAATGTAAGTAACCAAACAGCTTGAATTGACGGTATCCATTGACTTCCATAGTATAGAAAAACAATGGAAGTCAATGGATACGTCAATTGAACCATTTGTAAACATAGTTTATATATATATATATATATATATATATATATATATATATATATGTGTGTTATAAAAAGTGATATTGTAACAGTGATATTTTTAACCTTGTTAAATGGTAACGGCAAGTTCTCTTACTATAAGCTGAAAATGCTAATAATAGATAATATGTAGGTAATTACATTTGACTAATAATAGACATTTTATTTAATTTTACAGTAAATTACTGTTAAATTTAAAGACTTCTGAAGTAAAAAACAAACAGTCATCTTAAATTTTACAGTGGAAAAACAAAACAAAACTGACATTCCCACAATTCCTTGCGTGATACTTTATGTTTGACGGTATTTTGTTCAAATAGCACGACTGATGTTTTTCGTCCGTTTTTGTTATTAATTATGGGTTTTATGTTGCATCTTATGTTGTTTAATCAACGTTTATTGCATTATTTTAGTGTCACGTTTGTTACCATGACGTTGTTTTGTATTTGTTTAGCTTTTACCTCAGCTTGTGAATGATTAGCTTATTGCTGAGTCTCTTTTATAACTTGTATTATTACGGTAGTTATCGGTATATTCTGCAAGTCACGTACAAAACAGATTGTATCACTTTAGATGGCATGTACATTAAATATAGGCTAGCAGTTTTTACCGTTCAGTGTAACGTTAGTTAAACCTAAAATGCTGCAACCGAGTTTTTTATTGCAAGGTGCTGGCAACCACAGCTTTTACAGTAAGTTATTTTGCATGTTGTAAGATGACATCACATGTAGACAGTCATTTAGAAGAGACCTTGAGAATCCGCTCCTCCTTCATTGACAGCTCATGTAATCTCCAACCTGTGGGTTATTTGTGCGCCTTTCGACGGACTTCATCTGTCCAGTATGAAGGTAGAATGACGTCAAAAAGATTTGCATACGC
>NW_015550803.1:0-723 GCF_001515605.1 Sinocyclocheilus anshuiensis | reverse complement strand
ATATATATATATATATATATATATACTGTATATATATATATGTACTTCAATTAAAGGTAAGATTTGTGAATATTATGAAAATGAATATTACATATGAATGAAGAGAAAATTCCTTGGAAGCGCCTTGTTGGTTTTGCTCGTATTTGTCAAGGGTGCTGATATTAGAATGAATGGATGCAGTATGTATTAGGGGTGCAACGGTACACAAATATGACGGTTCAGTACGTACCTCGGTTTTGATGTCACAGTTCGGTATGGTTTTGGTACAGCAGAGGGAAAAAAATAAACATATGTATACATTTGTTAGTAGAACTTTTCCAAAGTTGTTTTTTTTTTACACAAGTCACGTCACGGTTCGGTATGGCTTCGGTACAGAAAAATATTTTATATTAAACAGTGGTTTACTGAACAAATTGCTCTTTCTTTAAATGAATTTAATTACAATTACAATTTTCTTAGGGATAAAAATCTACCTCTTATGCTCTAAATCATGGGTTCTCAACTCTGGCTCTCGAGGTCCACTTTCCTGTGGAGTTTAGCTCCAAACCCTAATCAGACACACCTGAACAAGCTAATCAAGTTCTTCAGGATTTTGAGAAAGTTTCAGGCAGGTGAGTTTGATCAAAGTTGGAGCTAAACTCTGGCCCTTGAGATCAACTTTCTTGCAGAGTTAGGAACCTCTGCTCTAAACTATAGATATATATACTATACTATACTTTACTA
>NW_015550802.1:0-1187 GCF_001515605.1 Sinocyclocheilus anshuiensis | reverse complement strand
TGCCACCGCCTGTTTACGAGCCTCCTGGTATCTGTCGACGACGGAGTTGACGACGTCGCCGAACAGACCAGAAGGCGCAAGCGGGGCGTCCATGAGGAAGACCCTGTCTTTCTCCTTCATATCAGACAGGGTCAACCATAAATGTCTCTCCGCTGCCACCAGAGCTGCCATGGAATGGCACGGGCTGTCTCCTTGGTGGCGCGGAGAGATAAATCAGCGGTTCTCCTCAGTTCTGAAATATTATCTTCTTTTACTTCCTCAACTTCATCTAGCTCTTTTTGTAGATCTGCTTGGTATGCCTGCAACACAGCCATTGTGTGCAGACATGCACCAGCCTGACCTGCTGCCGTGTACCCCTTGCCCACCAGCGCTGAAGTGGTTCACAGAGGCTTGGAGGGCAAGACCGGAGGCTTTAGAGACGATGCAGCGTCGGGAGACAAATAGCTCGCGAGTGTCTGTTCTACCTGGGGCATCGATCTATAACCGCATTCACCCAAACCCGCCACATTGCCGTAATAATCAGAGGCGGGATGAATAAGTGGGCCGAGAATGGTTTCGCCCACGACCTCGACACCTCGGTGTGGAGGTCGGGGAAAAAAGGCAGGCTCTGGCGTGGAGGTGGCAGCTTAGTTTGCAGAAACTGATCATCTAATTTACTTTTCTGCAGTTCAGCCTGTTTCTCGGCGGGCCAATCGATGTTTAACTTTACTGCACGAGTAACCACCTCCAACAACTCCTCATACTGGGGTAACTGAGGGGGTGAATCCTCGGCGCTCTCCACATCAACCTCCTCGGAGGAAGATAGGCGGCATGCTGAGCCCGCTCCCCGGGGGGAAGAAATGCTGAAAGGTGTTCCCAAAGCGTTCTCCGATGCAGCTCGAGTTCCTGAAGGGGAACTAGTTTGATCTCAGTGGGCTCTTATATGTACATTTTTATTTCATTTTTTTTAAAGGAAAAACAGGCTTGACTGAAACGTCCCATTGAAGACACATGCTTGACAATTCTCAGTGGATCCCACTGAAGCTTACCTACATTAAGACAACAGTGTTAAGGAAACATGCCAACTGCTTAATAATTCAACTTGAATGCGTGTACAGGTACACAAAAAACATATTCTGAGTTGGTCTGACTATTTAGCCATTACTGTAAGGCAAAGTCAGTGCCATCTGCCCGCTCAACCACCCACC
>NW_015550801.1:0-1989 GCF_001515605.1 Sinocyclocheilus anshuiensis | reverse complement strand
TTGACGCAGGATACGTGAAAGACAGGGTGAACACGGCGCAACTGAAGGGACAATTTGAGTTTGATCGCAACTGGACTGAGAACCTTCACAATGGTAAAGGGCCCAATAAAGCGGGGCCTCAGCTTGTCCTTAACAATGGAAAAGGGTCCAATAAAGTGGGGCCGCAGCTTACGAGAACCTTCTTGAATAGGCAAATTACGGGTGGAGAGCCACACCTTCTGACCACAAACATATCTAGGAGCCCTAACCCGGTGACGATTGGCGGCTCGACGTGTACGTGCACTGGTACGACATAAAGCTGATCTCACCCTCCTCCAGGTACGTCTACATCTCTGATATCATAAATGCCTCTACAGAGGGAACGGAGGACTGGGACTCTTGGGATGTAAATAGTGGGTGTTGATAACCCAGACAACACTCGAACGGGGATAACCCAGTGGCGGACGAGGGCAGAGTATTATGAGCATACTCGGCCCAGGACAGTTGGTCGCACCACGACGTGGGGGTCCACGAGGTTAAGCTATGCAACATGTGACCAACAATCTGATTGGTCCTTTCGGCTCGTCAATAGGAGGAGGAGGAAGAGGGGGATGGGTGGGAGCGCGAATAACTGGTTTGACGCAGGATACGTGAAAGACCGGGTGAACACGGCGCAACTGATGGGACAATTTGAGTCTGATCGCCACCGGACTGAGAACCTTAACAATGGTAAAGGGCCCAATAAAGCGGGGCCGCAGCTTGCGAGAACCTTCTTGAATAGGCAAATTACGGGTGGAGAGCCACACCTTCTGACCACAAACATATCTGGGAGCCCTAACCCGGTGACGATTGGCGGCTCGACGTGTACGTGCACTGGTACGACATAAAGCTGATCTCACCCTCCTCCAGGTACGTTTACATCTCTGAATAAATGCCCCTACAGAGGGAACGGAGGACTGGGCCTCTTGGGATGTAAATAGTGGGGGTTGATAACCCAGACAACACTCGAACGGGGATAACCCAGTGGCGGACGAGGGCAGAGTATTATGAGCATACTCGGCCCAGGACAGTTGGTCGCACCACGACACGGGGGTCCGCGAGGTCAAGCTACGCAACATGTGACCAAGAATCTGATTGGTCCTTTCGGCTTGTCCATTGGTCTGTGGATGGAATCCTGACGACAGACTGGGGGATGCCCCTATCTGATGACAGAATTCCCTCCAGAACTGAGAGACGAACTGAGGCCCTCTGTCAGACACAATGTCCGAAGGAAGACCATGGATCTTGAACATGGGATCTACCATAACTTGAGCGGTCTCACGGGCGGACGGTAATCCTGGGAGAGGGATAAAATGAGCGGCCTTCGAAAAACGGTCCACCACGGTAAGGATGACCGTATTGCCGGCCGATAACGGAAGACCGGTCACAAAATCCAACGCAATGTGAGACCACGGACGTGATGGAATGGGGAGGGGCCTAAGAAGACCTGCCGGTGGAGTGTTACTAGACTTAGTCTGGGCACAGACATGACAAGAAGCAACAAAGCGCCGAACATCGCGTTCTCTAGTGGGCCACCAAGACCGTTGACGAATCACAGCCAACGTATCCCTAACCCCCGGGTGTGCCACCAATTTGGATGAGTGACCCCAGCGAAGACCTCAGGAATGAATAACGTTCCTTCAGGAGTGTGGGGTGGTCTCGTGACATGAAAAAGGGCTCTCCTCACCACCTGTTCCACTCCCCAGATGGCTGCCCCGATCCTACAACGCTGAAGTAAAATGCTCTCGTTGGTCGAGGGATCCCCTGACGAGCCGAACTGACGTGAGAGAGCATCCGGCTTGAGATTCTTATAACCAGGTCTAAACGAGATCGAAAACGCAAAGCGGCCAAAGAAAAGAGCCCACCGAGCCTGACGGGCATTAAGTCTATTAGCGGCGCGGATGTACTCCAGATTCCGGTGATCCGTCCAGACAATAAATGGCACACTGGCTCCCTCAAGCCAGTGTCGCC
>NW_015550800.1:165-901 GCF_001515605.1 Sinocyclocheilus anshuiensis | reverse complement strand
TATATAATCATATAAATGTCTAATATACATTTATTTTATTTTATTTTATTTCATATTTAATGAATTCTTTCCCATTTTCCCATTCTTGTGCATGATGCAGTTCATTCGCGTTCAGCTCACAAATACAATCATTTCTACAGGACTTGAAGGAAGCATTTCCATACTTTACTGCTTTGACATAATTGTGCATCTCTAAGAGTTTTCAGTTGTTGTTTTCCCAGAGTCCCAGCTGAGAACACCTGCCTGAGCTGGTCTGAGCTGGTTTAATCTGGTCTTAGCCAGCTGAAAAGAGCCCAAAATCTCTCTAAAACCAGACCAGCTCACATGTCTTGTGTCCAGCAGTGAAGACTGGTTTAATTTTACTCAGACGTGTTAGTTGAAGACTAACTGCTCATTTCACTCAAACTCAATTTTTTTCCCCAGGCTTTCATATGGTAATGAATTATGATTAGTTTTTTCATAATTGATGGTGAACATGCTGCGGTGCATCTCTACCTTCAGTAGGAGACACGAGTGGAGCGTGATAGTCCTGTGATCGTCTCTGTGTCCGAGTGAAATGTTAATGGATTCCCTCTCTGCAGGCTTGTCCCGGAGCGTGAGGGTCCCAGACGCCGCCGCGGGCCGCATGCTGCAGAAACTCAGAGGAAAGAGCGAGTTCACCATCGCATTGACCCTCAAACAGGAGAAACTCAACTCTGGGGTCATACTGTCCATTCATCACGGAGAACAGAGGTGA
>NW_015550800.1:0-151 GCF_001515605.1 Sinocyclocheilus anshuiensis | reverse complement strand
GCTGCAGAAACTCAGAGGAAAGAGTGAGTTCACCATCGCGCTGACGCTCAGACAAGAGAAACTCAGCTCTGGGGTCATACTGTCCATTCATCACGGAGAACAGAGGTGAGAACACACACACACTCACACACACACACACACACACACACAC
>NW_015550799.1:0-505 GCF_001515605.1 Sinocyclocheilus anshuiensis | reverse complement strand
TGTCAGAGATAAATTCAATTAAATGAGAAAACGTTGTCACGAAGATGACTTTGGCCTTGAAATAATGCAATCCTCTGAGATGCCTCTCATAAAAGTCTTTATGAGAAATAAAAACAGAAACACGTCAGAACACACTGTTGGCTTACAGTATGAGTATAGAGCTATTAATATTGGGCTGTCCATCAATTGAGAATTCATTTTAAATTCAGTTCCTGAATTTGAATTGAATTTGAACTGAGATAGCAAACAGGTGCTGGGTTCACAAGATGTTTGACAATAAAATTGAATTTGAACTGAGATAGCAAACAGGGGCTGGGTTCACAAGATGCTTGACAATAAAATTCTTCTCAGCGGCATTTGTCTGATTATTTTATAATAAGAAATATACAAAATACAAATATTAAGATTTACAAGAACCTTCTAACCATCTTAGAACAACTTAGAATACTTTTGTGAATCAGCCCCAAGATGCAGAATTGAAATTTGAATGTAAATGTAAGGAAGT
>NW_015550798.1:0-273 GCF_001515605.1 Sinocyclocheilus anshuiensis | reverse complement strand
ATAAGGTTCTGAAAGTGCTGTAATTGTTTGTGTGATCACTTTGCTTATAGAAGGTTGTGACAGACCCAAATCATCACTACTGCATAGTTGTATTTTTCCAGTTGCCAAATATATTAATGTAGTTAATGTAGTGATTTACTTCCATTTCTGGTGCTATGGCATTTCTGCGCGGTGATAGAGATGTGTCTCTAATAAGATCGGTCACAACAAGATCCCTGCACCATTTAATAGCGTCTTGTTAACTCACTGTCATGCATTGTGTGCAACACATTT
>NW_015550797.1:0-682 GCF_001515605.1 Sinocyclocheilus anshuiensis | reverse complement strand
GGGCGCTTTTATCCAAATCGTGTTTAGCCCAGTCAGACTCTTTGTCAATGGTATAAATTTTTTCTCTGGTGCTTTTTTAATGGCTTTAGTGGTGTGCTTCCACCCAAATTGGCTGCATTAAAGTTGCACATTTCATCAGAACAAGGCAGTCCAAGTAACTTATAAAAGCTGCAAACTCAGGCCCATCCTTCAGAATTAAACTTGCTTTTGTTTGGTGATTATTAGCCCGAGTCATTCCCTCTCGGGCCGGAGTCGCCAGCTGCTCGGTTTCCTCAGGTGTGAGCGAATGAACAACAAGCCCATTAATATTGAGCGGTCCAGCTGTCGCTTCCCCACCAAGTTAAATGCTTTTAATTTACCCACAGATACTGTATCTGCCCAATCAACCGAGCCGTCCAAGCAAAAGTGGGCGTCTTCCCTCACATAAATCTTCATTTCATCTTTAAGATGAAAGAAAATGTTGCACAATCCAATGGCATCAGTAAAAAAAAAACAAAACACTGAAACATCCGTCCAGCTAGAATTAGTCCAATACTAAAATTACTAAAACTAAAGCTGAAATAAAAATAATTTTAACTAAATAAAAATATTTAAAAAGGTGAAATTAATAAAAATGACAAAAGCACAACACAATTACTGAAACTTTACCTAAAATTAAAACAGATTTTTTAAATAATAAAAG
>NW_015550796.1:301-1021 GCF_001515605.1 Sinocyclocheilus anshuiensis | reverse complement strand
GTTGTGTTAATAAGAGTTTGATTGCAAAACATTCCACGCGAAATTCCCCCAACAGATTTCACAATGGATTCAAGAAGCTCACGTGAATATAACCAAACCTTCAAGGTGTGAAATTTTACAGACAAAATCCCGTGTTTTATTATAGGAATCCTAATAATCGGGAATTTCATGTAAAGGTGAAAGATTTCCTCGCACAGATTTTGAACGCTGCTTGGTTTGAAAATGATTTGTGTGAGCAGTGCAATATTGCTACACTATTAATAAAAGACAATGTAGATCAAAATAGCTTAAAACAAAGCCACACATCCACTGCAACATTGAGAAACACATCGTAGTGGTGTTTTATTCCTGAATGATTGAGTTTTGAACAGATCGGTTTGAGTGAATGATTCAGTGACTCCATCATAAAGACGTTCACTTGTTTCATTTATAAATGAATTCACATTTTTGAACAAATAAGTTGAGCGAATGATTCAGTGACTGCATCATAAAGATGGTCACTTGTTTCATTTCTGAATAAATCAGCATTTTTGGACAAATTGGTTGAATGAATGATTGGTAACACTTTAGAATAGGGAACACATATTCACTATTAACTAAGAGTTTTGCCTGAACAAACTCCTAGTTTGCTGATTATTAATAGTCAGTAAGGTAGTTGTTAAGTTTAGGTACGGGGTGGATTAAGGGATCTAAAATACGGTCATGCAGAATAAGGCATTA
>NW_015550796.1:0-221 GCF_001515605.1 Sinocyclocheilus anshuiensis | reverse complement strand
TCAGGCATTACTATGTGCTTTATAAGTACTAATAAACAGCCAATATGCTAGTAATATGCATCATAATAAGCAACTAATTAATAGCTAAAATTTGAACGATTCATGACTAACTCACAAATACAGTGTGGAAACAGACAAGATTTGAGTAGAGCCTTTTTAACTCGTATTTAATTGTTTTATGTGATCTTTTCAGTTGACCTCTGAGATTCTGGTAAGGACTG
>NW_015550795.1:0-647 GCF_001515605.1 Sinocyclocheilus anshuiensis | reverse complement strand
TACAAACATTATCAATGATTATGCAATTAGTCAATTACAGAGTACGCTCAAGTAGGGCTGTCACGATAACTACTTTTTGTTGTGCGGTATATTGCACCAAAATTAATTACGTAGGGCTGTCACGATAACTACTTTTTGTTGTGCGATATATTGCACCAAAATTAATTGCGATAAATGAAATTATTGCCATTTTATGCCACTGATTTCATAATGACAGTATAATGATAAAATAGCATAATAATGCAAGTACACTCTTTCAAAGAACAAAGAACATTTTATTCTTAAGAATATTTAGATACTGGAATGAGAAATGTGAACAAATATATCTTATCCTAGATAAAAATAAATAAATAAACAACTTTGTTAACAAAAAGTGCACAGTAACAAGAACTAGGACAAAACAAAGTAACATTAATGGTCAGCAGTTATTTAGTGTTTGGTCAAGCTCATAAATGGGGTCATATTTGAGCTTGACCACAATAATTTCTTTGGCTATATAGCAAGTTACGCTAACCGTGAGTGTGCGCCATTTCACAGTCACATTTACATTTGCACTGTCGGGAAAAGGCATCTGTATGTCTGCAGTGTTCATACTGCACGACGATCGGCGAAAAGAGCTCAGACACTACATGACTTCACAGTAGAAA
>NW_015550794.1:0-623 GCF_001515605.1 Sinocyclocheilus anshuiensis | reverse complement strand
AATGTACCTCTGAAGGTTCTGACTGTCTTCAGAAACGATTCGATGACATTTGTGTCGCTCCATGCTCCATGTAATACCTAAAGGAAGTGTTCTTAATCGCAATGAATTAATTATATGAATGTACCTCTGAAGGTTCTGACTGTCTTCAGAAACGATTCGATGGCATTTTGTTTTCATCTTCGCTCCATGTAATACCTAAAGGAAGTGTTCTTAATCGCAATACTGCTTTGTCCACGGAGGTTACGGGAAACAGCTGTAATTCAGCTTTTCCATAAGCGCCACCTGCTGTCAGAGAGTGGATTTACAGAGACCTATATTTACATTTAGTCTGTGTGCAGTTTCTGTCTGGCCAAAAACGGACCTAATTTGCATGCCCTGCTGTAAATTTTGACCGGTTGATGAAAAACAAGTTTATGTGGATTCTACACATTTAAACAATTCAGATAAGTTATCTAGAATTATTTATGGAGCAGATAAAATACATAATCATTTATTAATCAATTATCATTTTGACTTAGGCCTATATCTTTTCTTTATTTAAAGGCTGAAATGTGAGGTTTACCTTCTTATTAAACTTTTTCAAGGCTTTATTTGAACATTTACATTAGATATTTCAACATGCT
>NW_015550793.1:0-1634 GCF_001515605.1 Sinocyclocheilus anshuiensis | reverse complement strand
TATCGCGATACATATTGATATTGAATTATTGTCCAGCCCTATATTCACATTAGCATTTGAATCAGTGATTGTTCTCCGAGATGTTTGAGGTATTTACAGCAATAATGTTTACAAGCCTCATCCTGCTTGCTTTCTGCCTTAAGAAACCGTTGTTACAGATCTAAGAGTGGCTTATCTAATCAGATGTCAGATCACTGGCATTCCTCCAAACTCATCTGACACATCTGCACTATTACAAAATGATTACATTAATTGACTGAATGATAACATTGATTCTGTGTCCATTTTTTTGTCTTAAGTCTAATTTATGAACAAATTTCTGCCTCTGTCCTGCTTGGAAATATCTGTGGCATCAGATTAAGTTATTGTCCTGCTGCTCGCATTTGATTCAAACACAAAGCCACATGTCACAAACACTAATTGTTATCAGTGTTTTGATTGTGTAACTGAGTGTTCTTCTGGGCTTTATTTAAACTTATTAAATGTCTAATAAAGCAAGAAAGTGGAGGCCAAACAGTGAAGAGTTCGGTTCATTATTTCCTTTAGAAAGGCCCTGAGAGCAGAGGGCCTGCCTAATTACTGACTGTATGGGAGAATACACAGGCCTCCATCACCACAGTCTGGGGCGGAAAATATCCATGAATTTCCCAAATCCACCACGCTTTGATTTAACAAGGAGTTGAGCAAGACTGGGAAGTACTCTGTTCATTTTAAACAGTATAATTTAATGTTTAGGCAAAATCAAAGCTATACGAGACAGGCCGTGACGTTTCATTAACAATAACTTACAATGGGAACCACTTTATTCAAGTGTAGTTTTATAAGGGGGATATATTAGCCCCGTGGAACTGACTATATTTAGTTTAGGTAAAGTATTCAACTGAACTTAAATTCTTAATTATGAATTCTACCTATAAAATCAATATAAAAAGTCTAATTCATAAGGTATCTCCTTCAAACCAGTGAAAAGAGGTTTTTGTCATTATGTTTAACGGTTTTTTTTTTATAGTTTTGGCTAAGTTAGCATGGTTTTAATGTAGTAACAGTGATAGTATTTTGGCGGAACAGGATAGACATTAATTGAGCGTTTCATCATCATAAAGAAAGGTTGTAACAATAACAAGTGAAAGTTAAAATAAAAAAATAATATGACTCATAATTAAGTTTAATAAAGCCTGTCCCGGTTTGTTTTCATGGAGCGTTTACTTACAGGCTCTCTCGCGTTACTGAGTTTCTCCATGGACTGTTCTTGGTTGGCTAAAGACCTACGTGTCAGTTTCTCATATCTGCTCCCCTTTCATTCACCAGAGCAGACAAAGTAAACAGTCCAAAACTGCGGCGCCTTGCCTGGTTAAGGGGGCCCGAGGAAGCTGGCCGCTCATCGAGTCTTACAGCAACACAGAAACACGAGCGCCAGCACAAAACTGAACGAATCTCGGCGCTCGAGCGGTTCCAAACACACACGAGACCTCACACGGCACACTAATAGAACGAACCTAAACTTTGAACGCAAGTTCAAATAATAAAAAATAAATAAAATGTAGTAACGTTAACACACCATTCATGTAGGTCATTCCAGATTAGGACTATGACAGGCTGCGCTTGATTAGTGAGTGAATAGGTGTTTTTGAACA
>NW_015550792.1:659-998 GCF_001515605.1 Sinocyclocheilus anshuiensis | reverse complement strand
TCTTAATACTGTTCCTCGCGTCCCCTGCTCTGCATCTCTCTCTCTTTCTCTCTCTCTTTCCTCTCTCCCTAACCGTGTTCCAATTATACACTTTATGTGTATAGACAGACAGATATTTTTCACATAGCTACAAGAAGCGTTAAACATGGACGCACACGCGGTTGCCATGGTAGCAAGCAATATTTGCTGGCAAACACTTCTTACTGTTATAAAATGAACAATTACTTTACAAAAATGCTACAACGCAATCATGTATTCTGCCGTATTACAGCTTTAATCAGGATAAAACCGTATATTAAAAGCTAACATAAGCAGTAGCATTTACAAATAACAGCGTAT
>NW_015550792.1:0-480 GCF_001515605.1 Sinocyclocheilus anshuiensis | reverse complement strand
GTATGTTTAGACGCGCACTAGAGGCGGTTTAGCCAATCACAACACACTGGGCTAGCTAACCAATCAGAGCCCATCGCCTATTTCTGAGGGTGGGGCTTCATAAAAGCAGGAAATGATCAGCGCGTTTCGTAGAGAAGGGACAGAGCGGTGTGGAATAAAGGTAAATTATGTGAAAAATAATGCTTTTTTTTTTTTAACTAAGCATTAACACATGTTAGACTGCACCCCATAAACACAATCAAGCCTAGAAAAAACCACTGAACCACCCCTTTAAACATAATTTCAGTCAATGATTTTGGCCGAAACGCGAAATTAATTTTTGAACGAGTCTTTTCAGATGCCGAAATTTTGGTGCATCACTCATTTTAACCCAAGCATTGGTTATTACTGGTTTCAGAGTGTATTTTATTTTTAATGATTCCGGCATTCAATGGAAAACTTGTCAGTTTCTATTAAATGATTTTGAAATATATATATATA
>NW_015550791.1:0-745 GCF_001515605.1 Sinocyclocheilus anshuiensis | reverse complement strand
CGCCTGTTATTTTTACAAAGTTTGTATTAAGTAGTAATGTATTAAAACAGTGATATTAAAAGGCCACATTCAGTAGGCTATATATTTTATTGATGATGCACATTTTGTACAGGCAAGCAGATGAACGCAAAATAGAAACCCAATGCGCAAAGTGACACAATTTAGCGCATTGCGTTCATCTGCTTGCCTATATAAAGTATGTCGGTGTTTACTGAGTTTGATCTCACTGTATCGCTGTTTCTACATTAAGGCACTTTTTTCAATTTACTGAGTTTGATCTCACTGTATCGCTGTTTCTACATTAAGGCACTTGAAGTGTTTTTCAATTTAAACGCTTTAGTATGACCAGCTATTTTAATCTAAAATAGACCAATACTGTGTTTATGACCAGTTTTTTTAGTAATTGAATCTAAACTAATCTAAAATAGCCCATTACTGTGTTTTTTTACATAGGCCTACATTATGAAACAAATTATATAACAAACATTTAAGCATGCTTACAAATTACACACCTCCATGCATGTTTCGTTTGTCATTTTTGTGGCTCTAGCCATGTGTAAAAATACTTTGTGATGTGTAAAAGCTTATAGCCTACTCTAAAATTCAGTAACTTTATTTTATGCTAATTTTAGATGTCTGGTTTTTTTTTTCAAATACGCAAATAATGCCTTTTTATTTGTATAAAATTGCCTTTTTATTCATATAAATTTAGATTTATGTTGCATAACATACAAAAGACACATGA
>NW_015550790.1:334-554 GCF_001515605.1 Sinocyclocheilus anshuiensis | reverse complement strand
GCCCAGGAAGGGCTCCCGATCCCCAGTTAAGCCCAGGAAGGGCTCTAGATCCCCCGTCAAGCCCAGGAAGGGCTCCCGACCCCCGGTTCCGCCCAGGAAGGGCTCCCGACCCCCGGTTCAGCCCAGGAAGGGCTCCCGATCCCCGGTTCAGCCCAGGAAGGGCTCCAGATCCCCCGCCGAGCCTAGGAAGGGCTCCCGATCCCCAGTTCAGCCCAGGAGG
>NW_015550790.1:0-262 GCF_001515605.1 Sinocyclocheilus anshuiensis | reverse complement strand
CAGCCTAGGAAGGGCTCCGGATCCCCAGTTCCGCCCAGGCGGGGCTCCGGATCCCCAGTTCCGCCCAGGCGGGGCTCCCGATCCCCAGTTCCGCCCAGGCGGGGCTCCCGATCCCCAGTTCCACCCAGGCAGGGCTCCCGATCCCCGGTTAAGCCTAGGGAGGGCTCCAGGCCCTGGCCCACGGAGGGCCTCGGAACCTGTAAACGTCCCCATGTATTTTTTTTGGGGGGGGTAGTAGGGCTCCAGCCGTAGAGGCCGAGGC
>NW_015550789.1:418-862 GCF_001515605.1 Sinocyclocheilus anshuiensis | reverse complement strand
GTTGTAAACGGTTACTTGCATTGGCTTCGATTGCTGAACAAGAGCCCTGATGACGGAGGTTACGGAGGTTCTTGATGAGTTCTTTAGGAGTGAGCTGGAGGTTTTCCTGGTTCTTCTGAAGATAGGAAAGTCCACAAACAAACAAAGTTACTTGAAGATAAAACTGCCGGAAAATCAAACTCAAGAGGAAAGTTTTGAGGAGTCTTGGATAGTGTCCGTCTCAAAAGAAGAGGTTTCTGAGCCAAGATTAGTCTGAGCTAATGACTTTTGATAGTTCCTATCCACACCCACCTATTGGGTGGAATGGCCAATCAGAGGCATGACTTTTGAGCGGGAGAAACTTTCTTTGTCTCTGCTTATGGCCCATTTGCATGTTTATTGCTGGTCTGGAGGATTGGTGCAGTTTTTCCCAAAATATGCTACAAATAGTAAGATGCATTTCAT
>NW_015550789.1:0-322 GCF_001515605.1 Sinocyclocheilus anshuiensis | reverse complement strand
GATACCAAGAACGAAACATCTAGAAGATCTTAAAGCAGAGATACACTCATATACCTGAATATAAGCATTGAGAGTCTAACTAATACAAATAAAGATTTGGAACTAGGCTAATACAATAGGGAAACATACAAACAACACATGCATATACCAGATACAATTGTAACTGATTAATTATAGTCTAAATAAAGAAATGTCTTTATGTGTGTGTGTGGGTGTATGTTATGAGAGCATGTTGTAGTTTGCTGGTCAGCCAGGCCCATCGGTGCCTGGCCCCGGTGGTCATTTATGTCTCTTTGGAATGTGTTTGAAGTTCAATGGGGAG
>NW_015550788.1:690-846 GCF_001515605.1 Sinocyclocheilus anshuiensis | reverse complement strand
TCTACAGATATCTGCCAGCGAGGCGCCACGAGCCAGCGCCCAGGATGCAACGCTTCTAGCTCGCAACGCTCGCAACCTGAACAGGCAGGGCACACCCTGTGCCTGATAAGCCAGGGTGATGGCATCCACTATCCAGTGGGCCATCCTCTGCTTAGA
>NW_015550788.1:0-227 GCF_001515605.1 Sinocyclocheilus anshuiensis | reverse complement strand
AAGAGGGTATAGAGGGGGGCCGTGGAGGATTTAGCCTTCTCGCCCCCCTAAGGAACCTGATGATCAGGTCATGCTTCCCCAGTGACTTCCCTTCTACGGGGTCGTGGTTAGCAGCGATTGCGGCGACATAGACTTTGATGGTGGAGGGAGACATTCTTCGCTCCAACCCTTGCTGCAAAAATGTCAGCACGACTCTGATCGGGCATCTTCGGGGGTCTTCTCGGTGA
>NW_015550787.1:389-583 GCF_001515605.1 Sinocyclocheilus anshuiensis | reverse complement strand
CTTTCGAAGCTACTTGACTTCATCATAAAAAAAACAACAAAAAAAACAACAACAATTCTCATTTATTCCTTATTCCTTCTCTTTCTAGCTTGTACTTATTTGAACAATGTCTAAGAACTTGGTATTACAACCACTTCCTGTGTCTGTTTGCCTCTTTAAGAAGAATCGCTTTATGTATCCCCCAATTGTAAGTC
>NW_015550787.1:0-178 GCF_001515605.1 Sinocyclocheilus anshuiensis | reverse complement strand
CACTAAATATTGTAGAAACTTAATTTGCTGTAAAGTTGCTTTGCAACGATTTGTATCATGAAAAGCGCTATATAATTAAACTTGAATTGAATTGAATTTACTTGAATAAGCATTAAGGGACCCCCCATAACATCCAAAAAATATACTTGGGGGGGTCCCCTGATTTTTCAATAAAACT
>NW_015550786.1:397-923 GCF_001515605.1 Sinocyclocheilus anshuiensis | reverse complement strand
CAAATACAGCAATTATGTGTTATGCAGCATGAGAAAATTGACACAATATTGATGTGCACATGCACAGTAAGCTCTGGTAAGACAATATGACCGGTAGGATGAAATGTCAGGACACCGGAGAATGAGCTCTTGAAGCCCCGCTCTCATCTGAAAAGGGAGGCGGAAGCACCAGCTAATTTGCATTTAAAGGGACAAACACAAAAACAGCGCATTTTGCCTCATACCCTAAAAGTGGCAATTTCAACAAGCTACAAAAAAAATGACCTGTGGGGTATTTTGAGCTAAAACTTAACATACACACGTGACTTCCTGTTTGTTGCTGTCTGAGTTTGAGCTCTGTCAAGTTAATTCGTTATCGTCTATTTTTTATCTTAAAATCAGGAAGGAATAGCCTTCCTGATAACGTTCGGGGTTCAGACACACTCTCTCTGTTTAAATCTAGATTAAAGACACATCTCTTTGGCCAAGCATTCAAATAATGCATCTCATAATCTTGTACTGCAGTTATATCTGATCAAATGCACAT
>NW_015550786.1:0-183 GCF_001515605.1 Sinocyclocheilus anshuiensis | reverse complement strand
GATGATGCCAACCCCTCAGATGATGCCAACCCTGAAACAACATACAGAACTACCAAATTTTGCTACAAGTTTGATTACATCATATAATAATGGCTGTTAGTGTTCATCGTCTGTTCGATTACGTCTTTAATTGATTACGTCTTTAGTTGATTTTTCCATACATTTCTGCCATATGTACATTAA
>NW_015550785.1:487-785 GCF_001515605.1 Sinocyclocheilus anshuiensis | reverse complement strand
TTTTCTATGCTGTTTTTGAGCCTCTCTGCAGAACAGTCTGTTTTTGTAGGTGGGGCACATTCAAGACTCACAAGTAAAGCCCACTGCTATGATTGGCTAAAGTTTCGTTTAGTAAAATAACAGATGGACATACTCTGAAAACAACATGGGTCATTTGGGTTAAAAACGTATAAATACTCAGTATATATCAAACGGTCTGGAACAGACAATGCAATAGTGGTAAAAGCATGTTTACATACTCACACTTACGTGTTGCGACATTACTGTTGGATCCACTCTAGTCAGACTGCATCATTCT
>NW_015550785.1:0-371 GCF_001515605.1 Sinocyclocheilus anshuiensis | reverse complement strand
GTAAGGCAAGGCAAGTTTATTTATATAGCACATTTCATACACAATGGTAATTCAAAGTGCTTTACATAAAAGGAAGTATAATAATAATAAAAAAAAATCACAACAATAAAACAGGGAACTTAACTTTTCTTAACTTCACGTTTCTAACTGACTCGATCCTAATGATCTGAGTGGTCTGTTAGGTTTATAATCAGTGATCATATCTGCTATGTATTTAGGTCCTTGGCCATTGAGTGATTTATAAACGAGTAAAAGTACTTTAAAATCAATCCTAAATGTAACTGGAAGCCAGTGTAAAGGCCTGAGGACTGGTGTGATATGCTTTCTGCGTTCTGGATGAGCTGCAGCTGTCTAATGGTCTTCTTGGGAAG
>NW_015550784.1:594-978 GCF_001515605.1 Sinocyclocheilus anshuiensis | reverse complement strand
ACTTTTTATTTTATTTTCTAACTTGTAACAAACTCTAACTAGTTTTAAAATAGTTTAACACTTAAATGCTCGTCTTGACCCCTTTTTTCACTCTTTTCTGGAAAAAAACAGTCATTACATTGTTTATATACCGTGTATGTTTGATGTTCTTGAAATGTGTGTGTAAAAACTTTAATAAAAACTTCCCTGTATCCTGTTTAATAACCATACTACCTTTCACATTTTAAAGTTTAAAGCACAGTTTTGAACAGTTTCAACTGACCCACACACAAAAACGCATTCCCAAAACAGTCATAAATTCCTTTCGATCGTTGGGGTGGATAAACAGATGGCCAGTTAGATGGGTGTGGGGTGTACATGACAGGTGTCCAAACAGGTGTGCAG
>NW_015550784.1:0-526 GCF_001515605.1 Sinocyclocheilus anshuiensis | reverse complement strand
GGGGGGGGGGTGGGGTGGAACTTTAATGAGGGGGCAATAAATCACATTTTTGACACATAGTCGACTACCATCTCTCTAACGTTATTTTATGGTTGCAAAAAAATTACCTAAAAATAACCAGGAGGGAACGTTCTGTACAGGTTATTTTTAAAATTAGCACCCTGCAGCGTTCTGGGAACGTTATTTTATGGTTGCAAAAAAAAAAAAAAACTAAAAATAACCATGAGGGAACGTTCTGTATAGGTTATGTTTAGGTTATTTAAAAAGAACCATCCTGTAACGTTCCGGGAACATTATTTTATGATTTGAAAAAAGTAACCTAAAAAGAACGTTCCCCTAAAATTATTATTATTATTTTTTTTAAATAACCAAACGGGAACCAAAAACTAACGTTAGGGGAACATTCTGTGTTTGCTGGGACACTCCGTTCCAGTAGGTGGCGGGAATGCACCTTTTACGTTTGTTTGCCAACCACCATTAAATAGTGATGGCGAAGTGAAGCGTTCTGAACCAGTGAAGCTTTCAT
>NW_015550783.1:1979-3094 GCF_001515605.1 Sinocyclocheilus anshuiensis | reverse complement strand
GATTAAACATTTAAATAACTTGAAGTTGGTTTGATGAGTCCTTCATTAAAATACTTTTAATTATTTAAATGTTAAGTGAATAATATTGAATGAAATGAATGAAAGGAGACTACGCTCAGTGGACATTCCATTACAGAATGTTAATCCTCTCCGACTAATTTAACCAGTAATTTATTACATGTTACCAGAACAGAAGCAACTGAAATCATAAAAACACATTTCAAACTCACCAACACAAACAGAACCAAACTAATTTCATTTAGACATTTTCTTCATCGGTTCACAGAAAAGCCCATGATAGCCAGGCTTAAAATGTCTGAAAACCCTCATGACTGAACTGTGCTATTTATGAATCTGGTTGAATCCTCCCAAACCTCAGTTTCTGTTGACATGTCCGTCTCCTTTAACATCACAAAGATCAACAAGCTGTTCTGCCATAAATGTGAATATAAGTGAATATGCAAATTCACTCTTTGCCAGAAGGTGGCGCTTGTGGAACAGTGGTTACATAAAGTAAACTGCTTTATTTCAAGCACTATACAGAGGTAATATGAAAAGAAAATACCATCAAAACTTTCTGGCTGAAATGTGAGTTTACAGGTATGATTTAAACACCATAAATTACACAAAATATTCATTATTCATCATCAGTAAATCGAAACAACACTTGGCAAGTTGGCATCAATGTGAGCTATTTGGTGATAGCTAACTGTGTTTTTATTTTGAAACGTGCCGTGCTCGTGCTTAATGATTGCTAATAGTGGTAGATAATAGTGGATTGCTAATAGTGCATATATATATATATATATATATATATATATATAGGCCACCCTGCTCTCTAAGATATATATTATTTTGAAACGTACTGTGTCTAATTCATTAAATTATAGCTGTTGAATGTTTATCATATTTAAGCAATATTGCGATTACTGTTTTTCCATGAAGCAGTACCTCTGATCACAGTGACTGAATCTAAAACCTTCAGCTTACACAGATTGTATTCACACATATTTAAGTAACTGAACTCGCACTGTATGATATTACAAAAAAAACTAGTTGTCCAGTCCGGTTCCTTTCACACAGCAGGGTGTCACCAAAAACGTCATTGCGAGTCC
>NW_015550783.1:340-1918 GCF_001515605.1 Sinocyclocheilus anshuiensis | reverse complement strand
AAATTTACGAGTGTGTGAGTTTTTTAAAACGAGCAGTTCATTCATACATTTATATAATCTTATGTTCATGCTGTGGAAATACAAACGGAATAAAGAAGACAACAAGTGAAGCACTGAAAAGGGGCGGAGCTACATAAGGTCTGTAGAATGCTGTTGTCACTGCTGCAAACTCCCATATATAAAATAATTATATGAAAAATATAATTTACCTTTAATCAGGTCCATCATGGACCTATGGTGTATGGGCCAAGGCCTATAGGCTTCAGCCTGTTGATCCCTGGATGTTAATGCACCCCTGCCAACCAGACCCCACAAACACAAACAGAACAAAACTAATTTGAGAAACATTTTCTTCATCGGTTCACTGAAAAGCTCACGATAGTGATGCTTAAAATGTCTGAAAACACTCACGACTGAACTGTGCTATTTATCTGGTTGTGTGTGAATCCTCCCCTAACCTCCATCACAGTTCATCCTCTTTTACATCATGAAAATCAACAAGGTTTTGCTGAACTTACATTTTCAAACTTAAAACCAGGGACAGGCAAAGTTCAGGCGATCAGCAAACATGCTGATGCAAGGCAAAACACACAAGCGGTGAACAACGTTCAAGACAAAACCAGTGTAAATCAAGCAGAAATAAACAGGATTGATAATGTGCATCCATCCACACTTGGGTTTTTGAGCGTTTTCCAAAAGTTGCTTGTCCACGCTGAAACATCCGAATACACTTAAATTGTCTTACCGCACATGCGTGTGTGCAGAGACGGGCACAAATACATAAAAAAGTGTTTTGTTACAAATTATAAATACTTGCTCATCAAATGTATTTAATTTAAAATACTAAATACTGGTGTGAGCAGAGATGGGCAATAAATACATGAAAATGTATTTAAATACAAATACAAAATACTGTGTGGACAAAAATTATTTAAATACAAATACATGGAAAAAAATATTTAAATACAAATACAAACTACTGTGTGTAAAAATTTATTTAAATACAAATACAAAATACTGTGTGGAAAAATGTATTTAAATACAAATACATTATTTTGTATTTTGAAAATATACAAAATACATGTAAAATTGGCCATCCAGTGCAGGTATCCCTATACATAGTTAGATTAAAGGCACACGTCATTACGTCCCCACGTGACGCCATCCGACGTCCCCTCCAGAATTTCACGTATAAACATATAGTTCATCTCCGTTATGATGCCATATACAGTTTTGGGTGTTTCATTTTTAATTTACTGAAAGCTTCCAGTGCAGTTAATTATTTGTCATGCTATACATGCAAACAGATGACTGCGTTGTTGAAGCCATTCTTTTGTTTGCCGTCAAACGGTTGAGCACTGCCATGTGTGTATCCTGTCGCAAAATGCGGCGAAAAGTCCTACACGATGGTAATAATGTGATTAAGGTGTTTACATGTCTACACTGCACTTCAATAATGCGACTAAAATAGGAATACTCCACATGTCTTTATTTCGAGTGTGACTTTAGCCGGATTAAGGTAATCAAAAATCTCTGTTTACATGGTAGATTCTTAATCAGAGTATTGTCTTAATCGTG
>NW_015550783.1:0-171 GCF_001515605.1 Sinocyclocheilus anshuiensis | reverse complement strand
AATTAAATGTTAAATAACACAAATGTATCTAATCCCATTTTATTAACTGATGTCTTTGCTGCTGACCTTGATGATCCAGTTCAACCATACTAATAAGCAAAAATGACTTTCGATAAACTAACAATCGTGCTTCATTGTTTTTTTTTTTTATTGCTGAAGAGTGTTTCTTCT
>NW_015550782.1:0-870 GCF_001515605.1 Sinocyclocheilus anshuiensis | reverse complement strand
CGACAGTGCACGATAAATAAAGTTATTGTCTATCAAAAAAAAGAGCCGGCGTGCAATCACCTAAACGAGTCGTATTCGAATTCGAATCTTATTCTGTTACGGCTCTACGTCACGAAGTAACATATTTGCATAATGTCTGCCCACGTTCTACGTCGCCAACTTGCCTGCCCACAAACATCATGTCGAGAAGACGCTGTATCCTACGCTGTGAGAGTAAATTGGTTTTATCACATCTTATAATTACCACAAACTTGTTAACACTTGACACTTACCACTGAGAAATGTCCTGCGCCAGTCGAGCTTGTGAATCAGTCTCTTGTCAATCAGCCACTTCAACCATTTCATCATCAGACTCCGGCTCGAATTGGTAAGGTACAATCGATACCATCTTTTTTATGTATTGACAAGTCTCCAGGGCTGTCATTCCGTCATGGCAATGGGCGTTTCGTTTCCGACACGCACTGTACGCGGTAGACCAATCCAGAGCCAATCTCTCTAGGGGTCTGGACCAATCACAAAGGATTGCGCCATCTGACCAATCACAGCAGTGAGGGCTCACGGAAAGGAGGGGTTTAGAGAGACAGATTCTTTGAACTGCTTCGCACAAGTCGTTTACGAATCATTTAGAAATGAGGTAAAATTAAATCTATTTTTTAAGAAAACTAACGTGTTTTCTGACCTTGCATGCATGTAAACCTGTTTTAGGAGACTCATAAAACAATATTAGCAACCTTAAAAATGGCATAATAGGGGCACTTTAAGATCTAGGCTGGATGAAAGCAGCAAAAGGACTCGTATAAAGCCAATTACACCCCAGTTACTTAATTGCTCCAAAATGCCAATTACCGATTTGGACTGACTCATTTGTGG
>NW_015550781.1:0-476 GCF_001515605.1 Sinocyclocheilus anshuiensis | reverse complement strand
ATTTTAAGATGTTTTATGGTCATTGTTTGTTTCTGTACAAAACTTGAATGAGTTAATTACTTCATTGCAATGAATCGTTATTAGAAAATCTAACTATTTAGATTATACATGCATGTTATGGTGCTTTACGGCAGTTATTTACTTTAGCGTTAGTTTTTTGTATTATTTATGTTTTATACATATTGTGAGAAATAGGCTTTTATCATATATCCTGACTCAAATAATGTGTTTCTATCAGCAAACACTGAGAATAAAGTGAGATGATCTGCTGATGATCTGAATGTCTTGTTGAATGAGTGTTGATCGTCTGAGGCTCATCAATATTAACAGAGCTGCTGAAAAGACTCTTTATTTCATGTCAGTAGCTCCTTTTTTCTCCTCATTTATTATGCTGATGTATTCAGATCTCCTGTAAATGGCCACTTAAAGCTAAAAAGTGTCAAAGGCTTGGAACTGATTATTTTAACAGAACAATT
>NW_015550780.1:263-678 GCF_001515605.1 Sinocyclocheilus anshuiensis | reverse complement strand
AAAACCAACGCATTGTTATTACATTTTAAGCTTATTGTTATTTTTAAAATTGTTTTTATTATTTAGCCAGAAATTAAAATATAACTTTTCGCATAACTTATACTCTACTGCGAGACAGTGCTCGAGACGCTGGCAAAACAGCAGTGAAACGGCCATAGAAACGGTTCAAACCCATCGCGTTTTGAATCGGCTTTTATTTTCACTAAAGCTGGGTCTCGATATGGAACTACAGATTTATAAATTCAGTCTCCCAGAATTTTCTTACCGTTACCCGTGTTCCCAGCAAACATGCCCCTTTGTGGCCCGTGTGGGCCCACTGCGGGCAAACAAACTTCCCCGCGCGGGCAGCCCACTGTGGGCCCCAATACCGGCGTGAAATGCGGGGCACGTGTGGGCCCGGGTGTGGCCCGCGTGG
>NW_015550780.1:0-198 GCF_001515605.1 Sinocyclocheilus anshuiensis | reverse complement strand
GTGTGGCCAGAGTGTGGGCTGGCCCACACAAAGCAGAGTGGGCCCCCAATGGGGCCAATTTTGGGCCTATAACATGCCCACAGGTATGTCCATACTGTGGGCTGGGTGTGGACACAGTGGGGAGAGTATGGGCTGCCTGTGGGCATAATGGGAGAAGTGTGGGTACACTGTGGGCTGGGTGTGGACACCATGGGGAAA
>NW_015550779.1:0-1436 GCF_001515605.1 Sinocyclocheilus anshuiensis | reverse complement strand
CCCATTCATAAGTATAGGAGTGAACAGTCTTTGTATTTCTATAGTCTTTGATGTCCTTCAGGAAGCACCCTTAAAAAGCTTGAAGGTTTTGTCACAGTTTAAAGTTTAAGTAGTTTTAAAAGCTCAAAGTATTAAGTGTTGTCTGAGACATTTCTGTATACTTGCTAGGGTTTTCTGTGTGGCTGCAACAGTGTTGCTAGGCAATCAACTGTTGTCCATACAGTAAAAGTCAGTGGGTTTCAAAATAACTTTGAATCCCCATTGTATTTTATTGAATGGATTTAAAAAATAAAATCTTTTCCACTTTCCTGTTACACAAAAAACAACCAGTGATTTAAGAAAGTCTCTATAAAAGATGAGAAAGCTATATCAATCTTGGGTGGAACTGTAAACCGTCACGCATTCCTACTGTACTACTTGACCAGGTAAGATTATTTTCCCTTATGTGAAGGCTGCTGACTAATCCTGTTTTCATTTACAGGGTCGACATGTCAAAACAGGACAGCTGGCGGCAATCAAAGTCATGGATGTCACAGAGGTAAAAAAATATATACTGTATATATATTTTGAAATTTCATTATATTGCCCTATATTACTGATCTTTTGCAACTATAAAAGTGGTTGGTATCAGAGTCTGGGCATAGGAAACTGGGTCTAGATTAACACAAGGACAGGCTCTACTGCAGTGGTTTTCAATCCTGGTCCTGGGGACCCACTGCTCTGTACATTTTGGAGGGCCGAAACGGTCTGCTGTCTGGGACTGACCTAATTGAATCTAAACAGAAGGTGATAGCACAAACAGGAAGTGAAACCAGAGATGCTTCTCAAACGGAAGGCTGCATCCTATCGAGGCTGCATCCTTCCTAGCTCAGTCCTTCAGAGTCTTGTAGGCTAGAGTCCTCCTCGGCATTAAATGCTACAATGAGACAGTCTAGTAAGTGTAAGTCACATATGTTCCCGCCCTCACCGCCACGGCACAAAAATACTAATAAAACTTAGTTTTGGAAAAATGCTTTGTATTACAAATCATTATATTATTTGGCTTTCACTTAGTTTTGGAAAAATACTTTGTATTACAAATCATTAAATTATTTGACTTTCTATGAATGCAATACAATGAATAACAGCCGTCTAGTCTCCCATTGGCTTACATTATTGGCAGTTTAGCGTTTAGTGAGTAATTTACACCAAAACAAAAAATAACATCTATGCTTTCATGTCTGAAAACATTATTTTTGTCTTACATTTCATAATAAATTCAGACAAGCTCAGTACTGAATCGTTTTTCGTCAGTTTATTTTCATGAAATGGAATGGGTACAAAGGATTGTGTGGGTGATTGAAAGTCGTGGAGGATACATCTCATCTTATTGGATAAGTTACGACAGGATAAGTCTCATCGCAAAATCAACAGATAAACACTCGGAAACACATCTA
>NW_015550778.1:0-566 GCF_001515605.1 Sinocyclocheilus anshuiensis | reverse complement strand
CAAATAAAACTCCAGAAAGGTGTACAATATGGGACCTTTAAAGCCTTTCTTAAACGGCTTATTCACAAATAAAACAATGATTTGCGCAAAAAGAATGATTAATTATCAATTGAGAATTTGTTATTGATATGGTCTAGTGGAAATGATAATATGGGCTGCGAGAAAATAATAAATAAAACGAGTGGGGCTGCTATGAGTGCAGGCAGTCTAGGGACAGCATCTATATTTCAACCCAGTGGCATGACAACACCGGCCCTCGCGTCCAAAAATACGACGACAGCTGTGGTTAAATGCGATAAAATGAGCAGACTGGACAGAAACGATCGTCAAAAATGCTCGCGTTTGCAGCGCACACTTATCAGAAAAGGTGAGAAGGGTGTTCCTGCACAACCGGAGGCTGCAGTTTCAGGACCGCAGTTCTAGGACCCTGGTGGTTTAGTTTGTAGTAATGTTTGTACATGCTGTTAAAGATATTGAATCTCAGGAAAAAAATTGTTTATTTCAATTGTGATTTTTGATTTATAAATCAGTCATTCTTGAGACGTGGGACAAAACAGGTCCAGCAA
>NW_015550777.1:0-519 GCF_001515605.1 Sinocyclocheilus anshuiensis | reverse complement strand
AAATGATTCAAAACCAGTGCCTTTATTTTTTAAACAGAAATTACTCAAAGCAAAAAGTTTTCGTGATTTTCAGGTTCATTAACAGTTCTTGAACATCTGCATTATTCAGAAAGAAAATGTTCTAAAATATTGTCAGTATCTCCTGTACCACTCTTAAATCACAGCATAAGTATGCTTTACTTTTCAGCTTGCAGTCTGAATGAAAAGTGATGAGACCATTATTACTTATATCATGTCCACCTCAAAATGAACTGAGAAACATTCTGTCATTTACATTTCTAAACCTGTATGATTTATTTCTGAGGAACAAAAAAGAAGATATTGTGAAAAATGCTTTGTTTTCTTCTCCATAAAGTGAAAGTCAGCAGTGTCCACACCCACTGAAACTAGGGCTGCACGATATATCGTTTCAGCATTGATATCGCGGTGTGCGCATCCACGATAGTCACATCGCAGGATGTGCGATGTTTAGTGTATTGATTGTTATATTTATACTGATTGTTTTCTTTGCTCACACAC
>NW_015550776.1:431-562 GCF_001515605.1 Sinocyclocheilus anshuiensis | reverse complement strand
TGTATAATAAATAAAAAGAAAACAAATAGATAGAATGCAAAAAGAATAGAGAAGCAATTTTTTTTAAAGAAAACAAGCAGTTAGTAAATAAATAGAGTGCAAGTCTAAAAGGGGCAAGTTTTTTTTATTTT
>NW_015550776.1:0-161 GCF_001515605.1 Sinocyclocheilus anshuiensis | reverse complement strand
AACGCAAGCTTCTAGAGGGCACATAAGTCTGAAGTAATGAATTTAAGTAAAGGGGTCCAGAGCCAATATTGGTTTTATAGGCAAACATTAATGCCTTGAATTTATGCGAGCAGCTATTGGTAGCCAGTGCAAACATATATATAGTGTAAAAAATAAATAAA
>NW_015550775.1:329-875 GCF_001515605.1 Sinocyclocheilus anshuiensis | reverse complement strand
CAACGCGTTCCGCTGCCGGACCCCCGAGTACAAGCTGCGAAGCTGGTACCCCAGCTGACCCCTCATGATGACGTAGAAGCCTTCTTACAAATGTTCGAAGCGACGGCCACCATGGAAGGATGGCATATGGATGACTGGGCACGGGTGCTGGCTCCCCTGCTGACGGGTGAAGTGCAGCGTGCATACTTCGCGCTTCCCGCCGCCTCCGCCGATCAATATAAGGAGGTCAAGAAGGAAATCCTAGCCCGCCTGGGGTTATCCCCAATCTGTGCCGCCCAGCACTTCCACGAGTGGGAGTATAAGCCCCGTCTGCCGACCCGTGCCCAGGCCGCCGAACTCACACGACTCGCGCAGCACTGGCTGCTGGAGGGGGCTCCATCGGCTGGACAGGTGGCGGAACGCGCGGTGATAGACCGTCTTCTCCGAGTCCTTCCCCGATCTCACCGACAGGCAGTTGGAATGAGGAACCCAACCACCACCTTGGAGCTCGTGAAGGCTATCGAGCTGGCGGATGCGGCCCACCATCGGGATGCTGGGGGGCGAGCA
>NW_015550775.1:0-241 GCF_001515605.1 Sinocyclocheilus anshuiensis | reverse complement strand
TCCAAGAGCGGCGCGCGCCGGAGGGCACCCCGCAACCAGTAGGCAGGCCGGCGGCTCCCTCTCTGCGGGATGAGCCCATGCCAACGGAAGTCCCCGCACGTCCCGCACGGACCTGGCTGGCAGGCTGCATTGTGCACAGCGACCTGCCGGTTGGAGCGCCAGAGGTGGAAGTGAAAGTAAATGGAAAGCCGTTCCAGGCCATCCTGGACTCTGGCAGTGCGGTCACTCTGGTCCAGTCGCA
>NW_015550774.1:0-569 GCF_001515605.1 Sinocyclocheilus anshuiensis | reverse complement strand
AAAAACAAATATATATACAGTATATACTGTGTGTGTATATATATATATAAATATGTATACATATATAGCCTATGTATTATTGCAAGACAAAAAAATTAAAATGGAAGAAATTAAATTAAATTTGATGAAAAAAATAAAGATGCAAACAATAAAACTGAAATAAAAAAGAAAAGGGAAATAATTAATTAAAATGAAATAAAGTGACATGTTAAGTAAATTTTACTCTTATTATTTTAATGTAAGTATGCCTCTTATTTGGATTTTAATGCATGTTTCATTTTATTTAATTAATTTTTTTGTTTTATTTCTGCTCCTTTTTTGTTTTATTTCTGCTCCTTTTTTGTTTTATTGTTTCTTTACATTTTAGTTAAATTAAATCTAATTTACATTTTTGGTTTATTGTTTCTTTACATTTTAGTTAAATTAAATCTAATTTACATTTTGATTAATTTAATTCTTTTAAACTGTCATTTTTATGCCTACTATTTTTATGTAAAACATTGTGTATGAAACATGCTGTATAAAAAAAAAATCTAGTTATTTTAAAAATTAAAGTTAACTGACATTTC
>NW_015550773.1:0-868 GCF_001515605.1 Sinocyclocheilus anshuiensis | reverse complement strand
CAACGTTTCGGGAATTGCATCAACATTTATGCTGGATTCATTCTATAAATATCAGAGATTGACACTGATAACCAAAACAATGGACGGGACAAAAATGCCTCAGTGATTTCTTCTGGAACTGGTCCTGGCCAAACTTCCACAGACAGTGCGCGTGAGCGAGATCCAGTTCACGGACTGAAAGCGTGTAAACTTTATTGAGATTGGGACATATCAACCATTTCATTTCCAGTAACGGACGGTAGAAAGGTCAGAAATGAATGGAATGCAATTTATGACAGACTAGTCCCACAACTGATTGTTTATTTCCCCTCTCGCCTCACCTTTAGAAGACAACGATTCAAAACGGACACATTTCAAGTGACACGGGAAAAAGACAAAAAAAAAAACGTGACACGGAAAACTTAAACATCAGAAAAGCGTACATTTCTGGTTAAAAATGAAAGGCCACTTAAAACGAGAACCATCATCATTCAAATCAGCAACCAGTCAAAGCTCCACACTTTAGTTAACGCAGGCAACCTCTTTAAGTTATTCTTGACTGCGCTGTATTGACTGCTTTGATGCGTGGTATGGGCAATGTATTGATGCATACATCCGAAAAAGATTTATTCCCCCCCCCCATATATATATAATATATATATTACTGCTTTGCATTTTGTTTTGTGAATTAAATCTGACCCTTTTTGTTGTGAATCTGAAATAATATGAGCTGAATGTATACAGATATACAGCTGTTCCACTGTCTGATCATTTCTGCACTGTAATTAACAAAAGCTAGTATTCATTCAGCCTTTAAATGTATATGCACTGTGTGATTGAACATAAAAAAAAAAAATTAAAAAGCTTTCATTTTCTAATGAGCTTGTGA
>NW_015550772.1:628-866 GCF_001515605.1 Sinocyclocheilus anshuiensis | reverse complement strand
TAACGACATTATTATCTGTCTTGATATTTACTTTGAAAGCTGAAGTTCGCGATTATGGTAAGGGGCGTTACATTTCCAGCGAGTGCTTGCGGTGTTCGGCCAGTCACAATGCATTGGGTCAGCTGGCCAATCAGAGCAGACTGCGCTTGTCAAAGGAGGGGGCTTTGTAGAAAACAAAGCGTTTGAGAGAGGCGGGGCATAGAGGACCTACAATAATGTACAGTATTTGAAAAATAAT
>NW_015550772.1:0-178 GCF_001515605.1 Sinocyclocheilus anshuiensis | reverse complement strand
AAATCCGTGAATGAATGTTCCGAAGTGAAATAAACTTCAACGGAATAAAGTTGAATGGAATTGAATTGAAATAAAGAAGAATAAATAATTAGAAGAATAAACTTCAACTTTACTGTTCAGTGCACTGATGTCTGACTCATTTTGGATAGTAAAGTTTATTGTTAAATTGTTAAATGCC
>NW_015550771.1:326-494 GCF_001515605.1 Sinocyclocheilus anshuiensis | reverse complement strand
TTGTCCAGATTGCGCAATAGACGCGCTTCTTCCAGAGACGCGCTCGCTATATCCAAAGCGCGCACAGCCAGCGCATCTGATGTTATAGAGATCTGTGTTCGCTTGTGGACTGCAATTGGTCAGATTACATGTCTCTCAACTCAGCGGCCATTTCAGAGCCGTGAAATT
>NW_015550771.1:0-181 GCF_001515605.1 Sinocyclocheilus anshuiensis | reverse complement strand
ATACAGCACACGCGGCTCGGATAATATCAATCTATGATAATCATATTACAAGTTATATATGGTGAAGAACGTTCAGGGGCGCCGTGGAGAGGAATGAACGCGCGTCTGGTAAGGCTTTTATGAGCATGTGTTTGAGCGTTTTTGATATTGTAATCATTGTTTTGAAACGTAAAAGCACAGC
>NW_015550770.1:0-863 GCF_001515605.1 Sinocyclocheilus anshuiensis | reverse complement strand
GTTATAATGTTTCACAATATTACTAAGAGACTTATTTAAAAAAAATTAAAAAAAAAATTTTAATAGTTATGTTACTATTGAAAAGATGTTATAAATGTTATGATGTCTCTTAATAGTTAATGTTTTTTATTTGCGATCTTTATAATTTCTCGTTTTATGTGATTGCATGGCATAAATTCCATAAAGTCTTAAAAATCTGCATTTAGACTTTTTCGTCTTCTCAAATTCATTAGGTCCAGAGAGTTCTGAAAGTGTTGGAAAAGCCATTCTCTGTGCAGGAAGGTCTTGAAAAGCCAGGCTGGGTGGGAAGAGGAGGAGCGGCGGATTCTGGAGAAAGAGATGAGACCGGAGAAGGGAATACTTCTGGAGCAGAGGCTCGAGTACTTGTCCCATATGAGAGCAAGCCCCCCATGTGGGCCAATGAGATCTGTGTCACCTGATCATCATAAAACCTTCATGACAACTAACCTGCTCATTTAAGCAGAATAATCCTGCAGAAGCTGGTGAGGTGTCAGTGAAGGTATTAAATGAGGCATTAAACTCCTGTCCACCAGTTCAAAACATGGAGTAAGATAATGTGTAGGGGGCTAAATGAAAATTCAGCACATTTATCTCTGTATATTTGACTGGTTACAAATGATGATTTAGACCCCCAGTCTAACCATGACAGGTCTGAGTCTGAAAGATAGAAGTTATGCCTTTATATAAAATTACTTTGAATTTGAAGTGAAACGCACAAGCCATTGATCAACCAAGCTCCAAGCTCAAACGCACAAACATATGTAATCGTTTACCTAAAGGGTCTCGCTTTAAATCATGTAGTTATACATGTATGTAGCGCTGATTTAACACAATTCACGTGT
>NW_015550769.1:0-829 GCF_001515605.1 Sinocyclocheilus anshuiensis | reverse complement strand
ATATCTCAACATCCTTAAATCAAGGTACTTTAATTTATTTGAGATGCAAATTTCTTGAAAATGTGAACAGAGTTGAGTTTATGCTTTAAAAAAATAACAATTATCTGTCATTGGGGAATGAAAACGTGTTTTCCCTTTGAATTAAGCGGATTTTTATCCGTGTCTCATAAAACATGACTACTTATTTTCTGTCTTTTTGCTTTTCAAGTAAAATATGTCTTGATTTAAGTATCTTTAGTCATTTGCACTGGAAAAAGACAAAACACTGAAGAAGAACTTCACTTTTTTTGCTGGCTCATCTGAAGGTACAGCAGAAATTACTTCCATATTTGAGTGTTTGGGATCAGAGCTGATGTAAAAAGTAATGGAGATCTGATGGAAGTTGTATTTGTACAAATGTATTTTTAAACTTTAAAGTATTGCTATTGAAAGACATGGTGCTTCTTTCAATTTATTCTGTAATGTTTCTTTACTTGGTCTTAAAAAGGTCTTTAAAAATTCTTAAATTTACCGTCATCAGACCTGCAGAAACCCAGACAAAATTGTTTAAATGCCCTTATTTAGAAGCAACAAAGATCTGGAAAAATCAGCGAAATTGACCACTCAAAAAGTTTGGGAAGCCTGAGGATAATAACCTCCATATTTGTATTCATAAATCATGTTTTTGTTTTGTTTTTCCAGGACATGGGTGTTGATAACTCTGTCATTCCTCCAGGCTCCTATGTCAAAGTCTCCGGCAACCTCCGCTCTTTTCAGGTCAGAACTTGTGTAACCCATGTAAATGAATGGAAATGAAAGTGCTCTTACATGTGTAAGCTGAAGTCCAGAA
>NW_015550768.1:0-761 GCF_001515605.1 Sinocyclocheilus anshuiensis | reverse complement strand
TTTTTAAGAAACAAACAAATGTAATTTTACTCCGTTTATTAATACTCCTCATTTGTACAAATACATTTAAATATATATATTTTTAAATAGGTTTTTATACAAAAACAGCTTTTATGTAAAATTCGCGTTATAAAAGACCCACATTTCTAATTGTAATTAATGGGGATAACATGGTCAATGTGCCATAGTTTAATGCCAAATTGTTTGTTTTAATGCCAAAACACTTTTAAAATAAAAAAAAAAAAACTGAAATTTTAACTACGGCCACCAGATGGCTCTAGAGCAGGGGTGCCCAAACTCGGTGTCCTGCAGAGTTTAGCTCCAACAATTAAACACACCTGAACCAGCTAATCAAGCTCTTAATAGGCATACTAGAAACTTGAAGGCAGGTGTGTTGAGGCAAGTGGGAGCTAAACTCTGCAGGACACCGGCCCTCCAGGACCGAGTTTGGGCACCCCTGCTCTAGAGCATTACTCAATAGCTCATTTGCATTTCCACATAGGTAGGCCTATAGATCTTTTCACAAGTTTTCTATTTAGATTTATGTTAAGAGATAAAACCATGATTGTAATATTATAAAACGACTATTTGTCAAAGTCTAGCATTTTTTTGTACTGAAATAGCATTTTTTTGCAGTTATGACATGATTACAGTCAAGCCTGCATGTGGTGTTATATGTGTGTATTAGTGTGTGTGTTTGCATTTATTCTCCATCGTGGATGTGCTGTGGTGCCCCTCCATCATTTCTGTGTGTGTTCTTT
>NW_015550767.1:1015-1218 GCF_001515605.1 Sinocyclocheilus anshuiensis | reverse complement strand
TATCCGCTCAACCAATCACAGCGCACCATTCCACGCACTGTAAACCGTAATAACCAATCACAGCACACCATTCCACGCACTCTAGACAGTTATGGCTGCGCTTTGAATACACCCGGCATCCTAGTTTTCCTCATCTACTTTGTACTTTGTGATCAACAAACAAACTTAGGGCTGCACGATAAATCGCATGTGATTGTCATGCG
>NW_015550767.1:324-627 GCF_001515605.1 Sinocyclocheilus anshuiensis | reverse complement strand
TGATATTGTTGTTCATGTTCTTGTTGAAATTTTCTTTTATTGTTGTAATTAATTTATAGCATTAACAAGATGACCCGGTTGAATTCTTTTTGGAGCTATGACTGATTGAATGTATTTTTAGTTCAGTGCCTGCATATAGGATTAGTATTGACCAAGTTCAGAGGCTGTCATGTGGATCACCTTACTATGTTGTGTATTTTCAACAGTTTCAATGTGAAAAATAACTTTTATATTGATTCAATGGATTTTTTTGGCATTTTGGAAAGAAAAAAAAAACGTCATGGATTTATTGAATTTTGGGGA
>NW_015550767.1:0-250 GCF_001515605.1 Sinocyclocheilus anshuiensis | reverse complement strand
ATAATACAATTTTATAATAAATCTTTGAAAATCAAAATCTGGATTTGAATTTTTAATGTTATTATAACCTAAATATGCTATGTGAAAGTTTTCATCTTGCCACTTTCTTGGTAAAGAAAACACATTTTTATTCAAATTATTCAAAATGGATTTATAGCGTTTTGGAACCAAACTCTTCATACATACACACACATATATATATAGTGAGTGAGTGTACAGCTTGTATAACAGTGTAAATTTGCTGTCCCCT
>NW_015550766.1:411-521 GCF_001515605.1 Sinocyclocheilus anshuiensis | reverse complement strand
TTTATATATATATTACTATTCATGCTTTCGTTTAAACTGTTCTCCTTTATGACTTCAATTAGTTCTGTCTTCTTTCAGAAAGCGACCACAATGCCTTTTTTGCAAAGGGT
>NW_015550766.1:0-149 GCF_001515605.1 Sinocyclocheilus anshuiensis | reverse complement strand
AATTCACAATGCAATGTTTAGTCTCAAAAACTTTTTAAGAATGTTATTTTTACCTTCCTCAACTTTTCCTTGTGGCCTTTCCAAATGCTGTTGTAGTAAATAGATCTGAATCACATTCAAGTTTCAGAAAGTTTTAAGGAACGGTTGAA
>NW_015550765.1:0-474 GCF_001515605.1 Sinocyclocheilus anshuiensis | reverse complement strand
TTTTATACATTAGTAATGTTGGGAAATTAATAAATGCATAATAACTGCCATAATCGTAAAACCGTGATTATTCCTCAGACAATAACCGTACCAACAAAATCTATAATCGTTGCATCCCTAATGATGAACAAACTGAACTTGGTCTTTTATTCACATATAAACAGAACAAACAGACGCTTAACCATACTTGCTTGACGCATGAGAACAAACTTCACTGGTTCTTGTGGAAGCTCAAGCTTGATGTTTAACACAAAAATTAACCCAATTTTTTCCAAGTATTTTGTTTACCATATCTGATGTGTGTACTGATGAATGTTTATATGTGAATAAAAGCATAAATTAAATCTGTTCATCATATAAAATGATCGAGTCTCTTCAGAAAATCTGGATTAAACAGTTAAATTCATATTTGTTTTGCAATCTTTTTAAGAAATTTTTGAAGCATCAAAGTAGTAGTTGTGTGGACTGTCAATG
>NW_015550764.1:209-827 GCF_001515605.1 Sinocyclocheilus anshuiensis | reverse complement strand
GCCCAGTCTGATGTTCTGAATGCTCTGGACTGGGTTTTCATTAAGACTATCTCAATATTTTGGTGCACTGAGATTTTCTTCTACTCTGACGAGTCCCTCAGTCCCTGACACTAAAAAACAGCCCCACATCATGAGGCTGCTTACCAGCACACTTTACTTTTGGGATGGTATTCTGCAGGTGATGAGCAGTGCCTGGTTTCCTTCAAACATGATGCTTGGAATTGAGGTTCATCAGACCAGAGACTCTTGTTTTTTAGAGTCTGAGAAATTGAGGTTCATCAGACCAGATCGGTGGAGTGTTGCAGTGATGTTTGTCCTTCTGTAGGTCTCTCCCATCTGTATATATGATCATGGAGCTCAACTAGAGTGACCATAAGGTTCTTGGTTACCACTCTAACCAAAGCCCTTCTCCATCAATTGCTCATATGGGCCAGGAGGCCAGCTCTAGGAAGAGTCCTGGGTATTTCAAACTTCTTCCATTAAGGGTAATGGAGACTACATGCTTCTGTGAACCTTCAATGCAGCAGGATTTTTTTCTGAACTCTTCCACAGATGTGTAGCTCGATGCAATCCTATTTCTGAGCCCTACAGGCAGTTTTTTTTTTTTTTTACCTCGGG
>NW_015550764.1:0-174 GCF_001515605.1 Sinocyclocheilus anshuiensis | reverse complement strand
TTTTTTACCTCAGGGCTTGGTTTTTGCTCTGATATGCATTTTCAGCTGTTAGACCTTTTATTAAGATGTGTCTGCCTTTCCAAACCATACCCATTCAATTGAATTTGCCACACGTTAACTTAACTCAAAGTTGTAAGAAATTATAGTCTGCCTCGACCCAGCTTCCACTCCAAA
>NW_015550763.1:0-642 GCF_001515605.1 Sinocyclocheilus anshuiensis | reverse complement strand
GGTCCCTTTGACCGTGACAGGACAGACTGAAAGTGTATTGTTGGGCGCCACCACCATACCAGAAGCCAAAGCGAGCGCCGCCGCCTCGGAGGGTTCTGCAGCCTCAGTCGCCACCTCTGGAGGACCTGGAGCGTGCACTGCCATCTCTAGAAGTTCTGTGGTAGTGTATGCAGCCCAAACACACCAAAAAGCGATCCCCATCATGGGAAGCACTTCAGACAGGGGAATTAGTTCAGGAACAGAAGGGTTAGAGTGAGTGGGTTTGGGGATACCAGCTACGCGTGCAGACACCAATGGTGTATCCGAGCAGAAGGGTTAGAGTGAGTGGTTTGGTGGATACCAGCTGCGCGTGCAGACACCAGCGGTGCATCCCTCACACTGGATACCAGACTGGGATACTGAAGGGCTGACCTTGATAATCTGGGTGTAACAGACAGGACGTGACATGACTCTGGATGAACAGCTGTGATGTGACGTGACTCTGGATGAATAGCTGAGACGTGACGGGACTCTGGACGAACAGCTGAGACATGACGTTACTCTGGAAGATCAGCTGATATATGATGAGATTCTGGAAGATCATCTGTGACGTGACGGGACTCTGGACGAACTGCTGAGATGTGACAAGACTCTGGATGAACA
>NW_015550762.1:416-587 GCF_001515605.1 Sinocyclocheilus anshuiensis | reverse complement strand
ACACACACACACACACACACATATATATATATATACATATACATACATACATACACACACACACACATACACATACATACACATACATATATTATACACATACACATACATACACATACATATATTATACACACACACATATACACACACACACACAAAGAAAAACAAGTA
>NW_015550762.1:0-170 GCF_001515605.1 Sinocyclocheilus anshuiensis | reverse complement strand
AAGGACTCAGCTGCTCGGATTGATTTGGGCAGGTCATTCCACCAGGAGGGAACAGTTAATGAAAAAAATATATATAGATATAGCCAGATGATCTAATAGATAGGCTATAACCGTTAATTAAAGTTTTTTTCTATGACAGGACAGTATAGATATGACAGGAAGTGAGTGGG
>NW_015550761.1:0-854 GCF_001515605.1 Sinocyclocheilus anshuiensis | reverse complement strand
TTTTAAACGTCTCAGATTTATTAACTAATTATTTAAATATTTTTATGTTTGCATTATTATAGCACTGATGGAGTAGCAAGCATAGCTTTTTTGTACTCGATAATGACAATAAAGATTGTCTATGTCTCTCACATACAGTATTCAAAATGTTATACAAAAAAAGAAAGTCATACAGTTTTGGAACAACATGAGAGTGAGTAAATGATTTTTGGGTGAACTATCCATTTAAGCATGTGCAGTGAAATCAGCAACAAGTAATAGTAAAATTCTGCATTTAACCAGCTATCAAAGCTGTTTGTCTGTTTTGGCTTAGTGAAGCTGTAGTGCGGTTAGACACTGGTGATAGAGAGTGAGTCTGCTGGTTAGTGGAGCTGTATGAAAGCAGTTTAGTGATGACTGGGGCTGTTGACACAGCAGGGAGTGCTGGTGTATGGAGGCCTGTAGGGGACTTAAGTGCTTATGGCTGATTATGTTTTCTCAGCAGGGTTCAGTGGGGTTGATTGTCAACTCAACAAAGCTGAGAATCATACACAGCTACTTCTACATAAAAAAAAAACGACTGTTGCAGAGAAACGCAATGCACAATAACAAAGAGATTATTCTGTTGCCTTGCACACCTAAAAACATACAATATGCATGATTTTTACAGTTATTATTATATAAGAAACATCACAAAGCAAGAGTGCTGTTGTGATTACCTTTGACGGTGGCCCGATTGCAACATCGCTTTTATAGCTACAGCAGTTCAGTACTGAGTAACTTACTTTTTAGAAACAATATTTCAAATTATTTCCAAACGGAGCCAAAGTTGAAACATAACAGTCACACGTAATTGGCATGTCGTGTGGTAGCTG
>NW_015550760.1:545-859 GCF_001515605.1 Sinocyclocheilus anshuiensis | reverse complement strand
GTTTTCAGAAGTCTCTGTTTTGGTCCGTTTACACTGAAACGCAACACGAGAGTTTTTAGGGGTCTGCTGGGTCTGCTGTGTTTTCAGAAGTCTCTGTTTTGGTCCATTTACACTGAAACGCAACCCGAGAGTTTTTAAACTAAAACGGTGTCGCTGTTTTTTTCAGAAGTCTCTGTTTTGGTCCGTTTACACTGAAACGCAACCCGAGAGTTTTTAAATCTAAAACGGTGTCTGCTGTGTTTTCAGAAGTCTCTGTTTTGGTCCGTTTACACTGAAACGCAATCCGTGAGTTTTTAAACTAAAACGGGGTCTGT
>NW_015550760.1:0-311 GCF_001515605.1 Sinocyclocheilus anshuiensis | reverse complement strand
CTGTTGTGGTCCGTTTACACTGAAACGCAACCCGAGAGTTTTTAAACTAAAACGGTGTCTGTTGCATTTTCAGAAGTCTCTGTTTTGGTCCGTTTACACTGAAACGCAACCCGAGAGTTTTTAAACTAAAACAGGGTCTTCAGCATTTTCGAAAGTCTGTCTTTTTGAGTGTCTAAAATGCTGAAGTAATGTAAACGACAGGCGTAACAGTAGCAAAAGTCATGCGTTTTAAAACGAAAATGCACTAGTTTAAATGTAGCCTGAGTTTTTTTGTGAGGCTGAGAGTCGCCGTATTCAAAACGAACAGTTTA
>NW_015550759.1:0-512 GCF_001515605.1 Sinocyclocheilus anshuiensis | reverse complement strand
GCGCTTTGAGTGCCTAGAAAAGCGCTATATAAATGTAATGAATGATTATTATTATATTATAGAATCAAGATTCCATATTTGGTGGTTATTTTGTGATATAAGTAATATTGAGAGAAAAATGAATACATTTGTGACAGAAAAATTGCATTAAAAAAACCCAATGGAGTTTGAATGGCACCCGGTGGCTAGTTTTGGTATAACACCTAAACAAAATTGCATAGGAACCTCAATTTTTTGTTATCAACTTTCAAATTTGGAACACAACTTATTTAGACATGTTCATGGCCCTAAATGAGAAAAAGTTACAACATTTCTGGAAGAAAAAGATAAGTTAAATAGTATTTCATATACATTGAAAATAGAAATGATAGCTCACTTTTACCATCTGAGTCTGAGAAAGTCTTTTTCAGGACTGAAAATAATGAGAAATAGCAATTTTTTCCCTTTACAGGATAGCAAAACACCAGCATAACAACATATACCCAAGAAATATATTTAATTTGGGTCTGTAC
>NW_015550758.1:0-502 GCF_001515605.1 Sinocyclocheilus anshuiensis | reverse complement strand
AATCGTCACATATTTAAATCGATTTTCAACCGGCTCGCGGTTAATAATTACATCCCTAAGTCTAGCATAGACAAATTTAGGATTATTGTTCTCCAGACAAGAGCCCACTCAAGACAGGAAGAGACCGCCAGAAATGAACATTTTGTCATAGTTTACTCACCCTCACACCTAGGCATGGGCCAATTACCGGTTTCAAGGTATACCGCGATTTGAACATTTCGCGGTATGAAAGTATAACGGAATATTTTCCGTTATACTGTTCCTGCGGTATGCGCTGTTTTTCATGTCTCCTCAAAGACTGAAAGTGTAGGAATCCCTCAGGTTGAGTGCAGTGTAGAGTAACACGCCCCTCCCCCTCCTGTTGGTGCGAGCGAGCGGTCAGTCACGTGTGTGTATGACGACTGAAGGAGCTTCCTCTGGAACTTACGCGATCAGCAACTGGCCGTTTATTATTTTATTGCAGCTAGGGATATGCCGGTATCAAATTTTCATGTTGCGATTA
>NW_015550757.1:0-776 GCF_001515605.1 Sinocyclocheilus anshuiensis | reverse complement strand
TGAATGTTATTGCCTTTGATAAACTGTCAAAACAAAAGAGTTCCGTGTGGCATAAATAATAATGCTGACGATAACACCATGGCCAAGAGCGCTTGTTGTTTTGCAGTGCCGAAGTGCGCTCGCGTACAGCAGTGTCTCCCTGTTGTCTCTTTTGCGCGTCTCTGAACATTCAGGGGGACTGAAGCCATGCTAATTTCATGCTAATTCCAGTAATATATGATAATTATCCACATTAATGATGCAGGTTCGTTAGGCATGATCTTCCTGCGCTGCCCTACAGGAAGTCTACAAAAGCCTGCTTTCACCCCCAACTTATGAAGTTATTGTGTGGTTGAAATGTCGAATTTATTGCTATTAGGACACACCGTCAGAGACTTAGTTGTGAGAATTAATGTATGCGTGAAGATGTTTTCATCACTGTTGTTGCTGTTCATTTTGCTGATGATTTACTTTCAGGACTGCTTTATGAAATCATGCATATTTTTCCTATTAATTATTGTTCATTGTGTTAAGCGTGCTGGACTGGGGTTGCAATAATCATAAACTGCATTTTATAGTGAGGTTAATTGCCAACCTAATTACAGCTTTTCTTGGCAAACCAAATGGCTTTGCACAACACTGCTTGCACATGGTGGATCCAAAAGTCAGTTGCTGTGTTTGATTGTTTTTGTTTTGTTTTTTTTGTTTTTTTTAATGAGAAATAAAATAATTATTGCACAGCTTACACACTGTGGATCCAAAAGTAATTTTATTTATTTAGAGGAATAAAAATATAA
>NW_015550756.1:0-538 GCF_001515605.1 Sinocyclocheilus anshuiensis | reverse complement strand
CCTCTTGTCTGATGATCTGACCAGTCTGACATGCAGCGCCAACAGGCAAGTGCTTCCTGATAACCCAAAGAGATTCCATGAGCATTCCTGTGTAGCTTGGTGCTATTTACCTGTGCTATTTACCGTTTAACTTGTCTTTAGGGAGCCATAAATCAAAAGTGGCAAGAATAAATTTGTGAAACCTTTGAAAAAAAAAAAAAGTTTCAGCATTGATAAAATGTGGTGTGATCTTAATTTTAATAACAATTACAGACAAACTGGAATAATTGTTCACACACAAACAATTGTACTTTTTACATTTTTTTTTCAATTGTAATCATTTGTACTTTTTACATCAATTCAAAAGGATTTCAAATATTTTTTAGTGTTGGTTTTTATTTGTGTGCTTTGGTTAATTGTCTTGTTGCATCACTGCAACTGCAACTGCTGTCCTGCACTGAAACATTTTCTGATGGCACAGGCTATTGATGTTTGTTGCTACCAAAGGACCAGGAATAAGTATATTATTATATAATACATTATTATATACATTATATGA
>NW_015550755.1:0-1165 GCF_001515605.1 Sinocyclocheilus anshuiensis | reverse complement strand
TAACATAATTGCAAAAATGGTAGTACAAAAAAGTTAAACTTTGACAAACTTTTTTTTTTAATTGTTATGATGTTTTAATAATGTGTCAACATCAATCTAATGAGCCATTGAATGATCATTGCAGCCATCTAGTGGCTGTAGTTGTAATTTCATGTTATTTTATTTTATGTTAGAAATCTACCACTAAACCATAGCACATTGACCATGTTATCTGCATGAGTGAAAGTTAGAATTTACATAAAAAGTAGTTATTTTATTTATACCAAATACATAAATAAATAAATAAAGCATGTTATCATCTGGGCTATGGGGAAACATCCTAAACCTAATAATACATTCAAATTAAACTGAGGCTCCAACATCTATAAGAGTACTAACCGTATGCGTAACCACTGTTATAATTATGAAGGGGTCCTTGGAAAAATGTTCTCCCATGTAAGGGGTCCCTGGCCCCAAACAAACAGCGCATACGAGTTAAGATCTTGTACACCAACTACACTTAATGCTATTCATTCATTATGGTGCTCGTTGTTTGAGGCTGACAACAGAAACCTAGAAGTGTTACATTTTCTCTGAAGAGTATTATTACCTCATGAGCTAGCAGTGTCTGTTATTTTTTCTATTACTTGTTTTCTTTTTATTTATTATAAAAAATAATAATAATAATAATAAACTTGCTACATGTACTGCTTTAAACTAACCGAGACTTGTCACAGCACTTATATTATTATTATTATTATTATAAAAGGTTGGTGACCACTGGTTTAGACTAACCGGGACTTATCACAGCACTTATATTATTATTATTATTGCTCTTTTGTTGTTTGATTGCTTCTGTTGTCTTCATTTGTAAGTCACTTTGGATAAAAGTGTCAGCTAAATGCTAAAACGTCTGACTGAAAAGAGTCCCACCAACCGCACAGAACAGAAACAGTTCAATGTTTTAACAACTTTCTCTTTTAAAAATCCAATTAAAATGACAAAACAAATAAATTACTGGATGGCACAGGATTAGTTTGTCATTACTTTCACTGATCCTCCGTATCAAATGTAGAAAATACTAAGGGGCTCATCATTACTAACTCATTATTAACTACTCATACACAAGCATCAACTCAGGCCTTGTTAAAGGGGTCATATGATGCTGCTAAAAAGAACATTATTT
>NW_015550754.1:0-600 GCF_001515605.1 Sinocyclocheilus anshuiensis | reverse complement strand
GCTGAAAATACAGCTTTGCATCACAGAAATAAATTATATCATAAAGTATATTAAAATAGATACCCATTATTTTAATTTTCAATAATATTTCACATTACCTTTTTTTTGTATTTTGGGTCAAATAAATGCAACATTTAAGAGCAGACCAGACAAAAAAAAAAACATTACAAATCTTACTGATCCCAAACCTTTGAACATCAGTGTACATAAATGCATTTAGACAGCAAGAAGAAAGAGTCTTGCTATATCAAAGTTCTTAAGTTAGTTTATATAGTTGAGTATAAATAAAAGACCAAGACTGCAATTAATAAAAAATGCAGTAAAAACTGAAAAGGTGAAAAATGTATTACATAAATAAATACGTACACACAAAGAAAGAAAGAAAAAAGAAAGTAAACACCGTTTTCTATTTTAATATTTTAAAATGCTATTTATTCTTGGGATGCAAAGCTGAATTTTCAGCATCATTACTCCAGTTTTCAGTGTTACATGATTCTTTGGAAATCATTTTAATACGCTGATTTTATGCTCATACACAAAACTGAAAAAATCTACATATTTTCATATACAGTGGGTACGGAAAGTATTCAGACCCCCTTC
>NW_015550753.1:429-616 GCF_001515605.1 Sinocyclocheilus anshuiensis | reverse complement strand
CATGAGCAGTCTCTGAAATGGCGGCCATGTCATGACGAGACTCTGTATGATCAGCGGCAACGTGACGACACTCTAGAAGGGTGGCCATTTTGTGAAGAGACGCTTGTGTGGCGGCCATCTTGCAACGAATGTTGAGAAGAATCTCTTGAGTGACCGGCATGATGTGAGCAGGCTCTGGCTTGGCCGA
>NW_015550753.1:0-189 GCF_001515605.1 Sinocyclocheilus anshuiensis | reverse complement strand
GGTCCTGGAGTAGCAGGCATGACGTGAGCAGGCTGTGGCTTGGCAGACATGATGTGAGCAGGCTTTGGCGTAGCAGGCATGACGTTAACAGACTTTGGTGTAGCAGACATGACGTGAGCAGACTGTGGCTTGGCAGACGTGACATGAGCAGACTGTGGCTTGGCAGACGTGACGTGAGCAGACTGTGGC
>NW_015550752.1:0-852 GCF_001515605.1 Sinocyclocheilus anshuiensis | reverse complement strand
AAATAATCACATTTTGTTGCTTTGCAGCATGAAATGAAGACAGACTCAGTTTTTATTTTATCCAGCTGAATTTACTCAGAGCAACTTATAACTTCCAAGTGAAAGATATAACACCAACGTGTCAGAAAAAAAATTAAACCCAGAATCACAGAGTTGGAAAAAGGATCACCCTCTTGTGTCAGTATTTAGTTAAGCCATCTTTTGCTTTCATTACAGCCTTTAGTCTGTTGGGTTTTGTCTCTGTCTACTAACTTTGCACACTCTGACTAGACCATGCAAGGACATTCACCTTTTTCTCCTTCAACTACTGTGTGCTCAGTTTTGCTGTGTTCTTTAGGTCTTTGTCAAGTTGGAAGGCAAATCTTCTTCCCATTGACAACTTTCTGGCAGAGTGCAGCAGATTTTCCTCAAGAATTTGACCCCATCCATTTTTCCTTCTATCCTGACAAGTGCTCCAGTCCCTTCTGCAGAGAAACACCCTCATAACAGGATATTACCACCGGTAATGGTGAGCTGTTTTGGATTTTCACCAGACATATCGTTTGGTGTTGAGGCCAAATAATTCAATTTTAGTCTCATCTGCCTCAGTATCTTCAAAGTGTGTTTTGGCAAAGCTCAGTCGTGACTGCATGTGGCCTTTCTTGAGGGCCTCAGAATCTTCAAGGTGTGTTTTGGCAAAGCTCAGTCGTGACTGCATGTGGCCTTTCTTGAGTGGCTTTTTTCTTGCAACCCTCCCCTACAAGCCACATTTGTGGAGAATTTGTGATATTGTTGTCATATGCACACAATGACCACTCCTTGTCATATATTCCTGCAGCTGCTTCAGAGTTGCTGTAGGCCTCTTGGTTGCCT
>NW_015550751.1:0-1351 GCF_001515605.1 Sinocyclocheilus anshuiensis | reverse complement strand
CATCCGACGTGACGTCGAGAGTGACCGACTGAAAGGGAACTGATTGCTGATGGATGTGGTTTTGTTAGTGAAGTAATTAGCAAAATCGTCAGCAGTTAAAGAAGTGGTGGAGGGGCAAGGGAAGGTATTGAATGTTTTGAAGAGTTTGCGTGTGTCTGATGCACTGTTGATCTTGTGGTGGAAGAAGGCCATTTTGGCAGCGTGAACTTTGGTGGAAAATGAAGATAGCAATGACTGATACCTGCTGAGATCAGCAGAGTCTTTTGATTTGTGCCACTTTCTCTCCGCTGCCCTGAGTTTAGTCTGATGCTTGCGGAGGACATCGGTTAACCAGGGGTTGGAAGGAGTAGCACGTGCTGGTCTGGAGGAAATAGGACAGATATTGTCTAGGCAGCTAATTTGGGTAGTACATATTGTATCTGTAGCACAATTCCATCTAATGATGAGAAATGTGTGGGGGTGGGAAGGAAGGATGATACCACAGAGGAGAGTCGAGAAGGAGAAATAAACCTCAGATTTCGTCTAAACAAAACTGGCAGAGGGGTTGGTGGGGTGGAAGAAGGTAGATGTAGATTAAAGGTAATAATGAAATGATCCAAAACATGCAAGGGTTTGTCCAAGATGTTATCTGTGATACAATTGCATGTAAAGATGAGATCAAGCTGGTTACCTGATTTATGGGTATTTGTGGTGTTGAGTCGCTGAAGGTCGAAAGAGGCTAGGAGAGAGTGGAAGTCAGCAGCAAATGGCTTATCATTGTGGATGTTGAAGTCACCAAGAAGTAGGGATGCACCGAATGTTCGGCAACCAAAATTGCGTTCCGAATAAGCGAAAAGACCGAATAAATTGTACTGAACAATGACATGATGCGATCAAATAGAGGCGTACGCTAATGCAGCAAACATGTTGGCAGTGTGGAAGCATTTTGTGTCAAAAAGTGTAAAAAATCATTACAAGCACCGACAGTGAGAGATTGCTTTGTGCTGCATCTCATGTCTATGATGAGAAGAGGAAGGGTTGTTGTTGGTTACTGTATGATGACTGAAATCACGAAATGGCTTTAAACAATTAGTAAATAAACTGCAGAATGTTATGTTTCTAATACACGCACAAATTGCATGTATTCAAACAGCGTTGCACGAGCTTGTTAGCCAGGGTTCAAAGTCCAAAGATTGAGAAAATCTGCGCTGAAACAGTTTTACTGATCAATTGCATAGTCACATTTTTATGATTTTTTTTAAAGGCATGTGACAATGCGATACGTGCGACAAACATAATTTATAAATCTGCTGTTGTCAACAAAAACAAGCACTGAGGTCTTCCTGCGGGTTTCTGCCAAAATAAAAGCTGA
>NW_015550750.1:792-881 GCF_001515605.1 Sinocyclocheilus anshuiensis | reverse complement strand
GGATTATAATGACTTATACGGTCTTTTTATGCGTTGCATCGCGCCGCGTAAACATAAAACCATGTCTGCATTTGTGATCGGAGTAATGA
>NW_015550750.1:0-398 GCF_001515605.1 Sinocyclocheilus anshuiensis | reverse complement strand
CTTGTCGAGTGAATATATCTTTCTCACAGACATCACTGGAAAGTTTGTAGTTCGGTCGGATATGTCAAAAACAAGTAAATAAAACAATGCACAAGTTACTTAACGGTAGGGAGAGAGAGAGAGCGAGCGAGAGCGCGCAATTCTGTTGTGTGATCTTTGATGTTCACTCACTTAGCACGCGCATCATTTGGTTTAAAACTAAATCGTAAAAATAAGACCATTTATAGGGGCATTCACTATAAACATAATTTATTTTTAACCTTAGGCATACACGACTTTCCGGCGAAAGTGAATCTAGCCGCTTGTGTGAAATGCGCTAGGCTGTACTATCCTGCATCAGTACAAATACGTGTGCGCGTTGCGCATGTTTTGCTTGCTTGAGTGTTTCTGCATTATAT
>NW_015550749.1:0-602 GCF_001515605.1 Sinocyclocheilus anshuiensis | reverse complement strand
ATCTTTAATTAACTTTAGATGAGAAAAATATGGGAGCACCAGTCTCTACCAAAAATCTGAGCGCAATGCATCATTTTGTTCTTGTTCTAAAACGTAAGAATGAGAAAATTGTGTAGCTTTATGAGTATTTTTCAGGTGAGACAAATGTGAGGCAAGTTTCCATTTGATATAACTTCATCTGTCTAGGAGAAACATTTCAGATGTTAAAATGTTCTAATTTTTCTTTCCTCTGGGACAATAATTTTGAAGATGTAGCTAAAGATCTCTGTTGCATTTTGATTAATGATTGAATGATTCAGTATTTGCAGTTAGTCCCTGAAGGTGTAATTATTTTTCTTTTTTTAATGTCATTTGCTCACAGTGCTGTTTTGTAGCTAGTAGGTACATCCTACCAGAAGATGCTGCTATTGCTCTGTGTTGTATTTGTAGCCTTCTGTTCAAGTATCTACTTTTTGGTCCCCTCTTACCTAGATAGAATTACTTTGGTGCATCAAGAGTTTCCATGTTACACATCCAAGACCCTGCTAAATGTTTTTATTAGCTTTGATGGTAACATCGAGGGCAGCTTAACATGAAATTGTAACTGGGTAAGAATTGCTGCT
>NW_015550748.1:0-822 GCF_001515605.1 Sinocyclocheilus anshuiensis | reverse complement strand
CCCCCAATACGCTTCACACAATATTGAAAAATGAACTGGTGTGACGTCATTTCTAATGAAATCAGGCCAAAATTAAGTTTGTTTGGAATTTTTGGCAGGCATTGTTTGGAATTCGTTGTGGGAGTTTGAAACAGCTTGCCAAAGTAAACTTTCCGGAAAAATTACTTGGGTCTCATTATTGGCTCATGCTTACAGGAGCCTTCAGTACGGACACTCTGGGACTGGGCCTTTGTTCTGCACTTGCTTATAGCACGGTACTATTGGATGCATTCTCCATAAGTGTGTTAATGCAATGGGAGAGACCGTCTGAAAGGGAACGCTCAGGTTACCGCCATGGAGGGCAGTGAGGATGAAGAAAGGAGACCAGTGGCTTCTGGCCGTAAAAGGGGCTGTCCACAACTTCGTCACTTCCTCACGCACCTCTGGGATGCGGTTGCGAGTCTCACTCTGTGTGATAGATTGAAATATATTTGTGACAGATTGAAATATGTATTTAAAAAGATTCATGAATCTGCAAAACAGATGTGAAAATAATCTACAATGCACTATTTTGAGTATGTTTATCAAATGTAATTATGTTATTTAAGTAGTGTTGGTTAATCTGTGATAAATTAATTTAGTCCAACAAGTTGTGCAAAAGATTACTGGTGCCTTTTCAAACACTAGGGGAGAGCTTGCGGTGTTTCTCCATTATGCATAAAGTTCACAGTGGAGAAGCATCAAGGAGTGTGACTGATTAATTATCTCCCCTTTTCCAGGTATGCCTTTTAATTATTCGTTTAAATAGTGTTGTTTAAGAGTGTGCAGATGTCAGTATTATAG
>NW_015550747.1:742-890 GCF_001515605.1 Sinocyclocheilus anshuiensis | reverse complement strand
AAAAAGTGTTTGAAATATGTTGATTTTTGTCTTTTATCTCAGTGTGCTGTACCTATCAGTGTTGTATAAGGGTTTTTTATGCATAAAAGTAACCCTAGAATGTGATCAAACTATTTAAAATAGCTGGGCTAAGATATATAACAATTTA
>NW_015550747.1:0-732 GCF_001515605.1 Sinocyclocheilus anshuiensis | reverse complement strand
TAATAGTAACCCTAGAATGTGATCAAACAGTTTAAAATAGCTGGCTAAGATATATAACAATGTTTATGACTGCAGAAATATGTTAGTTCAGTACACACATTATCCCACCGGTCACAATTGTGACCGACCATAAAACACAATTTTAAACACTTAAAAAAAACAAATGACAAAAATAATAGATTATTTGAAAGGGTTACTAATGACATAATTTGGATATTTTCATGTCTGGGAAAAAAATAGGGATTAAACGGGTTAATGTTCAGTTATGTTGGACAGTTTCTGTAATGTTTGTGAATTTTGTGGTTATCATTATGCAGAAGAGTGGTGTTTGTGCTTAGACTGTGACACTTAGTGACTAATAACTATTCAAATATCAGCACTGACACCAGTTTTATTATTTATTATTATTGTGCATAATTATGAGTGCAACTGCTTATTTAATAATAATAATTATTATTAGTATACCTCCATGAATAAATAAATAAATGCATAATCATTTGTTCCCACATAAGATTTAGTTTGACAAATGTACTAAAGTTGAGCTAACCCAAACTAGTGTAAATTAATTTAATGTAAACCAGATAAATTGTGTTGACCCAACTAATCAATTTTAATTTGAATGAAATGAATAAAATTGTAAAAACTTTCTTTAGTAAAATTAAATAAGCATAATTTATTTATTTTTTGACTGTATGGTGTTTACTCATGATTAATTTAACTCACACATGAACA
>NW_015550746.1:0-2134 GCF_001515605.1 Sinocyclocheilus anshuiensis | reverse complement strand
TCACAGACACAATGAGGAAGACGAGGAGTGTGACTCCCTGAATGGAGGCCAGGAGGAAGAAGTAGTAATTCAGTGTGCACTCGTTGATGTTACCTACAGAGAGAGAAAAAAAAGTGAGGGGAAAAAAAACCTCACTTTGATGTGAATTTCACAATACCCCAATTTCAGTAGTGGATAACAACCTCAGACATGATTTGGAGCACAGAGATCACGCAACCTCTGTATATTGGTTGAAACAGAATTTGAGTATCGTTTCTTCAGGAGCAGGTCTCACATTTTTTGATTTTGATTTAAAAATAACAAACCAAACAACAAAAACAAGCCAAGGTGACATTTAATATACTGTATTATATTTTTCAAAAATTATGATAAATGCAATCTGTAAACAAATGTATCCTTTACTTTGGACCTTCTGTTCATTTTAATCAGTTACTATTCCAGTAATTACACTTTCCCTGAAAAAAAAAAGCATGGTAATACATATTATTTTTCTTTAACTGATACTTCTTAACATCCTTCCTTTGCTCACTTGATCAGTGGAGAGATTTCTGCTTAATTCTAAAGGCGTGTGTACAGGTAGATGAAGAGAAACTAAACATCTGTGTGTACATTCTGCATTCATATGTCAAAAGAAAGCAAAAAGCATATGTTTGAGCTTGTTGGATCACAAAGGCAACAGAGCGAACAGGCAATCTGCTGCCTTCATACTACCCTACAGCGGCAAAGAGCTTTAACTGATAGCATGTCTGTCCGCACTGCTTGTAAGCATCCATTGCAACCTGCAAGCCCATCTGACTCCGGTTTATTCAAGTGAAACCTAAACAAGCATTCCTTCCATCCAATCTCTCCTTCATTTCCCATCTCTATATAATGCTTGCCAGCAGATAGAGGGTTTACATCAATACTTACAGGGGAACCATAAACAAAAAGCCGCATCTTCACAGGATGAAGGAGGAGACTATAATTCACCATCTTGGGAGCTTAAGTGAAGCACACTCGCTCTGATTCTGCTGGCATTACAGACTCTGAGCCCTCGGGGCTGAACTAACTCTCCTGTTGTTTAAGCCTCTGACTGCTCAGGGCCATTATAGTCCTGCATGACGACTGTGTGTAGTATTAAATTCAACCCTCTACTTACATTAAATTCAGGACACAAACACACAGAATTGGCTCAGAAATGTGTCCTGTATTATGAACCATAAGTCTGAGCCCCTCTCTCTCTCTCTCTCTGGGCTGAGGAAAAAGCTGCTTAACACGTCTGATCTGTTCAGAAGAGGTGGTCAAACCTCCAGGGTTGAGGACCATCAAAGAGAAACTCTTAATAAGTAGTTCTGCGAAGGGACTGTCGACTCTCGGGAGTGTTTCAGACCGGCTAAAGCAGGGCCCTGTAGTGCTTCTTAGCATTACCTATCAAGACGTCTACAAACGTATATCCGCATGAATGCATTAGCATTTAAATAGATGTATTCACATGTCCACATCTTGCCGAAATAGGGTCACTGATTAGAGCAAGGTATTACACTTTAGAGAGGATTCTACTTCAGTTTGAAGATGTTATTAGATGAAGAAAAAGATATAGCGACTTTTCGTAGCAACCCATTGGAGGAAAGAAAGATGAAAAAGATCTACTAACCCACAGCTGAACCTTTGAGGAACATCATGAGCAATTCCATGAAATACAATTATCCACGGCCTCAAAGAACACATCTCAAGCAGTTGTTATCTTCTGCCAGATGAGGCAGTTGAAGACATAAATGCACTGATTCATTACAGTATGGAGATGCAATGCGTTCCTGTCCCAAACAAGGTATGAATGAAGATCCACACGACAAAATTTAATTAAACATTATGTATAGAACGAGGGCTGAAAGATTTCAGATGCTCACAGAGATCTCGTCCTTTCAACCAAAGCAAATTTTTTGAGTACTGTGGAACTGTAAAGTAGGGGTGTCCAATTCTGCTTCTGGAAGGCCACTTTCCTGCAGAGTTTAGATCCACCACACCTGCTTGGAAGTTTATTCTAATTCTGAAGACCAGGATTAGCAAGTTTAGGTGTGTTTAGCTGGGGTTGGAGCTGAACTCTGCAGAACGGAGGTCTTCCGGGGGAAAGGACGCCCAATCCTGCTATGGGGCA
>NW_015550745.1:0-518 GCF_001515605.1 Sinocyclocheilus anshuiensis | reverse complement strand
TTTCTGCTATGATTTATAATTCACGAGTCTACTTACCTTATGAAACCAGCCCTCTGGATATTGTTAGCCGCTTATCGACCACGCCCGTTTTGGATTACTCTGCTGTCTTGCCCTCAATATAGCTGTTTGCCAATGTTTGATTTATGCCTGTTTCTGACCACGTCTCCAGAATAAAGCTTTGCACATGGATCCGCACGTCTCACGTCTCGTCAGCCCCGTAACAGAATACTAGGCCACACAAGGATCCAGCGGCTTCTCGGATGGACATTGGCCAGGTATGGATGTGGCAAGAATATTCTTAGCCCTTCGACAGGGCACACGATCGCTGGAAGGCTATATTCAAGAGTATTTAGCCATTGCTCATTATTCAGATCTGCCGGACTGTGTACTGTTAGACTTTTTTTGCGAGGGTATCAGTGAACCTTTGAAGACCCTATTAATCCATGAAGGTCCCCGTTCTTCTCTAAGTAATCTTATGGATTATGCCCTATTGTCTGTTGGTTCAGTGTTCACTGTGG
>NW_015550744.1:0-518 GCF_001515605.1 Sinocyclocheilus anshuiensis | reverse complement strand
ATTAACATCTAAATTGTCAATATATACTGTTGAAATGGTTGCTATAATAATAGGACTAACATGGGTAGAGGAAGTAAGGCCAGACAGAGTAGTGGTATGCTCTGACTCTGCTTCTGTTTTAACATCATTGATTACTCAGCAATCTTCTAGAGAAGATTTGATGTGTGAAATATTTACATTATTATGGCGTATACAAAGAAAGGAGTGGTAGTTGGATTCTGCTGGGTGCCAGCACATGTGGGAATAGCTGGTAATTAATCTGCTGATGAATTAGCAAAAAATGCTTTAAAAAGAGAAGTAATAGATTTTAATGTTCCTTTAAGTAAATGTGAATTTAAAACGACCATTAAGGAAAATATTATTAAAGAATGGCAGGACATATGGAATACAGATAATAAGGGAAGGCATTTATATAAAAAAAATGGCTAATACTAAAAGAAGTGTACTAGTAACTGGAATACATGAGACTGGGTTATGTGGGAATTGTGGGGAGAAAGAAACAGTGGAGCATGTAATAT
>NW_015550743.1:0-529 GCF_001515605.1 Sinocyclocheilus anshuiensis | reverse complement strand
TAAATTTAAATGTACTTACATGACAAAAGATGCAGCGACCTGTTCTTGGTGGCTCTTTATCTGCATCTGACACAAACCAAATGGTGAAAAAGAAGCGACCTGTTCCTGGTGGCTCTTTATCTGCATCTGACACAAACCAAATGGAGAAAAAGAGGAAAAATCAATGAAGTTCAGTGAAATATTGCATATATCAATACAAATTAAAATGTCTTTGAGAAGAGATGCAGGATGACTGCTAGGTTGATCACTTACATCAGTGGTGTCCTGGAGGACCAACATCCTGCAGAGTTTATCTCCAGCCTGTCCACACGCCTGCCTGGCAGTTTGTGGTAATCCTGAAGACCTTGATCAGCTGCTTCAGCAGTACAGGATTGGGGCTGGAGCTTAACTCTGCAATCAGGACTAGATGGCAATCAATACTCAAAAGAGAGAAGAACAAACATCATGTTAATGGTTTAAAACTAACGTTGAAAAAGTGATTTAATATATGGTATAATATCTGAGAATGGAAAAGGGAGAGAAAAGAAAA
>NW_015550742.1:2006-3127 GCF_001515605.1 Sinocyclocheilus anshuiensis | reverse complement strand
ATGAGGTTAAAATAAAGAAGAGAATGAATTTAAGAAATAAAATTTAAAAATTAATACATTTCTATTTCTCTGTCTATTCAGGGTATATAGTGTGACTGTGGCCTCAAAGCTTACAACTCGCCTTCTCGTAAACACGCCCTCTCTATTACCATACGGACAAAAACATATAGAAATAAAGAAATGTGAGATATAGAAATATAAATATAGAAATAAATACGTAAATAAATACATAAATGTGTAAATAAATAAATCTGTAAATAAAAAAATATCCATACATAAGGAAATAATAGTTTTATTTTATATATTTTTTTTACTTTTCTTTGTATATTTATTTATTTATTTGTGCTTTTTTTACATTTATTTATATATTTAATTATATATGTATTTATTTCTAATTTTGTCATGTTTGGCATTCTACACAACATGTCTGCCGCTGATGAACCGCTTTCACAACCTGTGATGACCGTATATTTAAATAACAGTGCACTATTGCACGTGAAACTAGCATGTTAGCTTCCTAACATAGATTAACCAATAACATAATACTGTGCAAATATGCGCTTACAAGATTAACACCATCATCACAATAACATCAGCATTATTGACCTGCATGTTTCTGCTAGAGAATGCAAAATAAACGTACTTTTCTGCATGAACGCACACAACTTGAAAGTTCGGATGCTCACTGAGACCCAGCATGTGTGGTGTATAAAGCGCAGTGTCTCAAAGGGAAAGTGTATAAGTATCAGTACGATGAAAGAAGTGAAACTAAAGGAAAATACTTTCCTACATACAATGAATTCACATGGCTTGAATACATTCAAATAATGCTGTGTGGTGGACGTGCAATATACACGTTTCATATGGATTATATATATTTGTTTTTCTTTTTGAATTGGTTCATTATTCAAACATTTCGCGTTCAATAGATATATTTCTCATGTCTGTGAGGCAACGGAGTTTCGGTTCAGTTTTGACGCGCTCTAGTGCACAGACCGAGACGGCAGAAATAGTATCCTGTGTGGTTTCATTATTTTACAGTGCACAGCGTTTTGTTGTTATTGTGAGTGTACACAAACAAATGTAGACCCAACAGACTCGAACAATGTAATTATTATTGT
>NW_015550742.1:0-1926 GCF_001515605.1 Sinocyclocheilus anshuiensis | reverse complement strand
CAAATGGAGAGCCAACAGACTCGAGCGATTTAATCATTCTCGTCTCTATGACCCCCCCCCCCAACTTTAAGCAAATAGTGTTGAACCATATCTAAAGGAATTTCAAATTCTAATTTTAATAAATTAATAAAACTAATTTTATTTGGCTCCACTTCTGAAGATGCATGACTTCAAGGCGACATTAACGGTCAATATATAATGTATTACATTTTGGAAGTAAGTTGCCCAGCACTGGTTAAATCCCATATTTTCCTTTCCTGAAGTTGGCAACCCTAGGCTCGCCTCACTTCCGGTCTGGACCAGATATTTCTCATTCTGGATGCACAGAGAAAGACATGCTCAACAGAAGCGAAAGTATGGAGAGCATATACAGAAAAATTGCTAGCGAGCAGTCAGGTCAGTTAAAAGTTATTAATGTATCCTTATCAAACATATTTAAAAACTAAATAAGCTTTCAGCCAGGTGTTTTATTTAAAGACATTTTAAACTTCCGCAATGGACGTTCACATCTACTGCGCTGCTAATTTTCCAAGTGTTGTTTTGTTTTGTTTTTATCTGGGGTGGCGTTAGCGTTTCACATAGTTTGCAACACAACGCAGTTTTTAGCACTCCATGGCAAGTTTAGAAGAAATTCTGTTCTGCGTTTAAAAACACAAAACCAAAAAAAGGGCAAAAGGAGCTCTGCGTGAAAGGCTACTTTCTATCTCCGTTGCTAATTATTGCTAACACTCTCAGCACACAACAAAAGCGGAAGTATTTAATAATGTAATCAATATGTAATAAGGTCAGTCGAATTTCATTAGCTTAATATTACGTTAAAATAATACGGTTTACAATTAGCTATGTGATGCTAGTGGTTAGAGAAAAACAGTGATACATTTGTGAATCATAATAACTCACTTGGCGGTTAATTAAACAGTAGGCTATTTGTAACATTACCATGGTAATAAATCAAGGGTATACGTGAATGGTAATAGACCGTAAAAACAAACAAAGCATTCAGGTCAAATAATATTTAAAATAATAATTTAGCCATTCAGTGCAGCTGTGCTCTAACAGTGTTACTGATAGTGTGGATTAGTGTAATGTGGGACACCTAAGCTTCAGCGCGTTTATCTCTTCTTTTACAACATTAAAGTGAATATGACTGGTGTTGAATTCAAGCAGGGGTGTCAAGTTATTGAAATCACTTGACTTTCTGGAAATTATGTCAGAAATGTGGCCATGAAAAACATCAAACAGGAAGTACCTCTTGTAAAGTCCACTCACAGGTCAGTGACGTAGGATTTAGACAAAATTAATGATAAGGATACAAATCTGTTATAAACAAAACAATGTTCTAAATTGTCATCAAACTATATTTGTGCATCACATTTTGCAATAATATTGTTAAAATATGTTAAGAATATTTTCTATTTGAAGCAATCTTTGTGGTCCCACTTTAGAAAATGATGTTTCAAAAGTGGGACGGCATGTTTTGACTAATGTGGGACAGTCAAATATACGATGTTATTCAATTGATAAAATGTGCATTAAGAAAGTTAAATGCCATACATGTATTTTTGTTAATTTTTGGGGTTATAATGCAGCAATATTATTTGTTTTGTGATCCAGATTCAAAATGTAGAGACTAGAGGACCATGAAGAGTCAATGACTGGCCAGGACTGCTTCTGCTTCTGTTATGAAGTGTTCTTACCATTACAATTTGCTTAACACATGCTTTTGAAAATACATGTTCTATATTCTTTACCATGTGCAGAGTATAGACGTTTAATGACAGTTTTAAAGACATTCCATGTTCCAAAGTTTAAATCTTTTTTTAAATAATTTATGAAATTATTTTTCCTTTTTAAAGGGGTCATATGATGCGATTTCAAGTGTTCCTCTCTCTTTGGAGTGTTACAAGCTGATTGTGCATAGATAAG
>NW_015550741.1:0-578 GCF_001515605.1 Sinocyclocheilus anshuiensis | reverse complement strand
AAAACTGCTCCTAAATCTCACTACAGACAGTGATGGACTGGCCAGTTTCTCTCTTAATACGTCTAGTCTTCCTGAAAAAGATATTAATCTGATGGTATGATAATTGCTACTCATCCACCAAGTGTTTAATCAGTTAATGTTTTGATTACATGAAAATATTGGGACATTCTTTTTTTTTTTCCAGGCAAGTGTGTATCCAGCATTTCGTTATCATGGTTACAAAACACCTTTCTTCTCTACGGATAGAAAAACAGTTCAGCTTTTCTGGGCTGCCACTCCATACACCCCAACATTAAGTGAACTGATTATAGAGAATATTGAGCAACCATTACAGTGTGATGCTGAGTTTACAGTGACTATCAAGTATTATTTTGTTGGAGAGACTGTTGAAGACTTCAAAACTGACATTGTCTATATGGTGAGAATGTGCAGTATGTACATTGTTACACTGTTGAATTCATTGTTTGTTAACAGTATGGCTGCACTGGTCAGTTTGTCATTGGAGTGTCATCTGTTTCATCTGTCATCTGTCATCTGTTTCAGGTCGTGTCCAGAGGAGTGATCGTTCATCATGGATA
>NW_015550740.1:0-734 GCF_001515605.1 Sinocyclocheilus anshuiensis | reverse complement strand
GGTGAATTGCGGCATGTGTGGAATGCGGCCAGGACTCTGCGAGTGCAAAACGCCGGCAGAGAAGGAAAAGGCTAACAGCGAGGAGGAAGTGTCGGATCTATACGAGGTGGAGGAGAGTGAAGAGGATGAGAGTGGAGATGCAGAAGAAGAGGAGAATCAAATCGCCGGGGGAGAGGAAGATGCAGTGATGACATGGGAGGACATTGGAAGGGAGAACAGCCGAGGGGAGGTAGGAATAGGGCAGTGGGTGAGAGAGAGGAAGAAGAAAGAGAGCATACCAGGTGAAGAGAGGGATCCTAAAGACCTGGAGTGTGAAGATGGAGACGGGAAGAAGGTTAGAAATAGTGAAGATGAAGGTGGGAATGCTGAAGGTAAGGGAGATGAGCAGTGGGGGGGAAAAAGAATGAAGAAAGCCGAGGGGGGAGGTAAGGAGAAAGAAGTGCTAGAGAATCCTGTGGTAAATGCGGAGGAGGACATGGACATGGGTGAGGGGAAGAGTATGCTGAAGAAAAGAAAGAAGAAAAGTGGGGAGGAGCACAAGGAAGAAAGTAAGAGCTAGATGTAATTAGAATGGGTATAAATATTATTTGAAAATGTGACAATCATTATGTGGGGTGGTTTGCACATTGCGAATCTAAACAGTAATGGGCTAAGAGACCTAAATAAGTTCGAGAGGGTGAAGAGAGTGCTAAAAGCTGATGTGCTGTGCTTACAAGAGACGCACTGGACAGGGG
>NW_015550739.1:0-506 GCF_001515605.1 Sinocyclocheilus anshuiensis | reverse complement strand
TTCTAATACTCGTTTTCTACGAGTTCTTTAAATTCAACCTGAGAAGATTCATAAAAGCAGAGACTTGGCTTATGTTTACTGCTTAACCTCAATTCAGCACCAGTTCAGCAAGAGATGAAAACCTCGCTTGTTTACTTGCGTTTTGTTGACAGCTGACAACAGGCTTCCTGGATGGTTACTTGAGGGAATCCCGGGGCTGCGGATTGGCTGCTGACGCGGTCGATGTCTGACGTATTTCTGGGGATGCCCTCCGGCGATTGGTTGGTTTCCTTGTGACGTGACGACGCGCTGGAAGTCCTTCTCAGAATCTGTTTGCGAAGACTAAGTTTTGAAGATTTCTGCAGTCATGAAGTTTGACGAAGTTTTGGAGTTCTGGAGGATCACTAGCCTGATGTTGATGGCTGCGAGCGCTTTGTAGCGCAATCAATAAGGTGGAAGAGCCAAAGATCCAGAGAGCAAACAGCGAGCGAAGGCTTTGTGTCCAGTTTTAAGCAGGCTGATTTTGG
>NW_015550738.1:0-1462 GCF_001515605.1 Sinocyclocheilus anshuiensis | reverse complement strand
GAAAGGAAAACTTGAAATCGCATCATATGACCCCTTTAACTGTCAGTTTTGATCCATTTAATGCTTCCTTGCTGAATAAAAGTATTAATTTATAAAAAATAAAAAAAATAAAAACTTACTGACCCCAAATTTTTGAATGTGTGTTATGTCTTTAAAAATATAATTTAGTTTGAAATTTTGTTATAATACAAAGATATTTATTCATGTTTATGTTTATGTTTAAAACATTTTGCGGCCACTGTATGTGAATGTGCTAACATCATACTTGTGCTAAAAATGCATAAATTTAGTTTTATTACTTTAATCTAGTGCGTTATACTTACTAATGACCCTAATATCAGTGACATTTTTGCAAAGGCAGTGTGTAGAGGCCTTTCTGTGATCATGTGACATACCTATGCTGACGTCTTTTTCCAGTATCTGATGGATTATGTCCTCATACACGTTTTCCACATTGATGAAGTTTGAATAATCAGAAAATATGTATTGCTCAAATTTGGGTAGCTCCTAAAAGTACATTTTGAGAAAAGACTATTAAAAGATATAATCCATTTATGGCTTACATATTTAAGGTTTCAGTGATTGTATTTACACAGTTGATGTCTGTAAGTGATCTCAAATGTACCTCTTTGAAGGATGGGGCCAGATGCTTCTTGATGCTGGGTAGAGTGATGTTGATCAAAGCCTCCTGCAAGATCCTCTTCCTCACTGTGCTGCTGTCATAATCAAATTGCTGTAGGACAAAGACAAATTAAATTATGCAATGACACAATCATCTGTGTTTATAAATGAAAATGATATGCTTACCTTCAGAACCCTGTTTGAAGCCTTTTGCATAGCCATCGAAAGGCTGACCGATGGATCCTCCAGAGCCTTTTGCACGAGCAGCTCAAAAGTGTACTCTATATTTTCCATCAGCTGAAACAATCACACAACAGACATGTTTTGGATCAGAATAAGTCACAGAAAGTTAGAAAAGAGTTGGCTACTTGGTTTTGCAGTTTTGAATACCTGTTTTAGGTCTATCTGTGTGCTGTCCACTAGACCTTTAATGCAATAGTTGAAGGGTTGCTGTAGCTCTTGGACATGATCTGCCAGTCCATTCACTTTCTCATAACAGTTCTGTAAATTAGCCTTACTCATCTTAAATAGAGCCTTCAGTGAGAGAGAAAGAGAAGCAGAGCTATTGTATCGCATCATTTGCTATACAGGTTAGCATTAATGATATTTTAATTTGGCTTCAGAAAAATATAGTGCAAGTCATATGGACTTTTTACGGTGATTAATTGTAAATTTGTTAGTTTCTCTAACCTGTCGGAGTTCCTCCCTCTGCTCAGGGTCCTGGAAGTCCTGACAGAGCTGCTCCATCATGCTCTCACTCAAGTCTCGGGCTTCTATGAAGCCCAGGCTGATGGGCCCCATCACTTCCTCCAAGATGGCTGGCAGGTACGGCTGCACCTGC
>NW_015550737.1:0-430 GCF_001515605.1 Sinocyclocheilus anshuiensis | reverse complement strand
GACAAGATGCGCATGACAATCACAGCTTCTGCCTAATCGCGATTTCGATTTATTGTGCAGCCCTACTGTCATGCTTGATTTTCATTGTCAATTTCTTCAACAAACAATAGCCTTTGGCTGTAGAAGCAACATGGTCAGGTGGTGTAACTGGTTTGTGTCAATTGGCGTAACCAATATTTTTCATAAAAATATAATTATATACAGGAAAATTAATGTGGAATAAAATCTAATCATCTACTTTAGTATAATAACATGGTTTTTAACATTTTTAAATAAAAAAAATGCATTAAAATGTAGAGATAACTCCAATAAAATCTATTTTCGTGTGATATTTTAAAATTAAGTATTTATTTCTATGTGTAAGCTTACATGCCATCTAGGTGGATAAAATATAGGGCTGCACGATTAATCGCATGCGATATTTAACGCG
>NW_015550736.1:0-558 GCF_001515605.1 Sinocyclocheilus anshuiensis | reverse complement strand
GTATTTATTTATTTATTGTTTTTGCAGGTTTCGTCCTCCATATGGCATTCCATAGATCACCACTTCCGATCAAATTTAGGAGCAGCACGTGGTGCTCAAATATCCGCCCACCTTAAACAGTAAATAACTATATTATCACTAGTTGAATTTTTATTTAAGGATGCATTGTGAAGTACACTTGTTTTTTCCCCGTGTGCTGCAAGGTCACATTGCATTTAACGGCTGGAATGTGTTGCAACTGAGCTTTCTTTACATAATTACAACAAAGAAAGATCAAACATTTGTCTGGTCACATCTTTAAGCCTCGTGCACACCGGGACGATTATCACGCGCGCTTATCGCTAGCGTTTTTCAAGTATATAGGTGAGTTCGACTTCATGCAGCACTGCACAGACCGATCGGCGGCTGACTTGAAGCAGTGCATGCCGGTTAGAAATTTAGTCCGACTTGAACCGGCCCCGACGCCACATCACTGTCAAGTGTGGCATCAAAGTACAGCGATATCGTTTCGAAAGCAGCCGGCTGACTCAGCTGGCGCAGTTTCTCAAGAGCGACTGC
>NW_015550735.1:726-910 GCF_001515605.1 Sinocyclocheilus anshuiensis | reverse complement strand
GCGCGCGCGCGAGTGAGCAAGAGATGAAAGTTGCGTGTGTGAACCTCCGTCTGCGCGCCTCTCTCTACAAGCAATGAGGCTTAGTTCCTTCAAAAACAGCGATTTTACCCCCTCATTGCAGAGAAATATAACGTTGCGAGTCAGTAGCCTGTCGAAGCTATTTTACTAATAAAAGTTTCCGTGC
>NW_015550735.1:415-600 GCF_001515605.1 Sinocyclocheilus anshuiensis | reverse complement strand
TTAGCTATAAACCCGAGCCCGACCCGAACCCGAAGCTATTCATTAAACATTAACCCGAACCTGACCCGAAACCCGAAAGTATTTCGGACCTGTCGGGCTCGGTTCGGGTAGCAGACCTCTACTACAAAGGCTTCTGTCATATTTTTTGATAAAATACAAACAACAAACGTCTTTTTACGCTCTTT
>NW_015550735.1:0-175 GCF_001515605.1 Sinocyclocheilus anshuiensis | reverse complement strand
ATGCCACCGACTTTTTTTTTTTTGGAGGAGTAGGCCTATGGGTGGAATTTTCACATTATATAACATGATTTTACTATCGTAATTTTAACTTTATTCTTAAAATATTAATTTATGACGTTAATCTTATTTGTTTGGTTATTTTTAAACGTGGCACAAAAATGCTGCCATATAGGCT
>NW_015550734.1:0-900 GCF_001515605.1 Sinocyclocheilus anshuiensis | reverse complement strand
TACAAGAGGAGAAAGAAAAGGATGCTGCTTTAGCAGAAGTGCAGGAGGTACTGGAGGAAGCATTTTTAGAAACAGAATGTAGCGCAGCTAGTAGGGTATCAATTCCTGTTCCCACATGTCTCCGGCGAGGTTTTTTGAGTCACTGTTTAACTTACTGGATAGTTAGATGCCAGAGAAGTCTAATAAGGCCAGTATAGTGAAAAGACAATGATACAACGGACTGAGAAGGATGCTTAAGAATTGTGTGGAATCAGGATTTAGACATTCAAGAGACTCTATCACATCAATCTGATTTTCCTGCATACGATCAAGCCTCACATAAGCATGGCAGAAGGTCAGATAGACTCGGCAGATCTTAAAAGCACAGGGGAAGATGTGCATTCCGTCAGCACACGTTCCTCTAAAGCATCCAGTCGTTCTTCGAGGGGACCCAGTCGTCACTCAAGTGCCAGCATAGCTCTTTTCAAGGCAAAGGCGAAAGCAAAAGCCGCACAAGCCAGAGCAGCATACGCTAAAAGAGAAATAGAACTGAAAGTTGAACAGGCATGACTTCAAGCAACATTGGAGGCTTTACAAGAGGAGAAAGAAAAGGATGCTGCTTTAGCAGAAGTGCAGGTACTGGAGGAAGCATTTTTAGAAACAGAATGTAGCGCAGCTAGTAGAAACCCATCAGCTGCTCTGATAATGACATGGCAGAGACTTGAGGAAGTATATGGTTCTCCAGAAGCCATTGAACAAGCACTTTTTGTCAAGCTCGAAAACTTCCCCAGAGTGACAAACAAGGACCCACAAAAGCTTCAAGATTTAGGAGACCTCCTCACAGAACTAGAAGCTGCTAAGCTTGAAGGATACTTGCCGGGTCTAGCATACCTGGACACTTCTAAGGGAGTAAATCCTATT
>NW_015550733.1:0-618 GCF_001515605.1 Sinocyclocheilus anshuiensis | reverse complement strand
CAGTCAGTTCTAGTACTGCTTCATCTTGTTGCAACAAATGTTTCTTTGTGAACTCCCCATGACACTGGGCCTCATTAACAAAACAAAATGCTCCAAACAATCCTAAGACACAGTTAAAATAAAAGAAAACAGCAATGGTCTTGTTATGGAGGCCTGGTAGGGAATCAGAAGGTTTAAATATAGAAAAATGAAACTTGTGTTTTTATTAAAATGAACAGAAAGGCAATGTATTACATGGATTATTTAAAAACATTCATTATATTGTTTTTATTGTCCTCTTTATGTCCTACTGTCAGACTCGAGCGCGTGGGACTGTGGCAGAAAGTGAACACGCATCTGTATACTGTATCCAGTGTAGACAAGATAGCGGCAGTGATTGTAATTTTTATTTGCTTTTAACACAACGTAACACTCGCATTCAGTGTAATCAGCGTTTTTGTGGCAGGACAGCAAAGTGACAGAAAAGCTGTACCTGGGAAATAATACTTAAAAGTAGGTTCACCCAAAAATGAAAATTGTATTATTTCATCTTCATGTCATTCCAAACCAATGTCTATGTTTTCTATGGAACACAAAAAGAGCTATTTCACAGTGTCCTGGATGCTTTTTTCATACAAT
>NW_015550732.1:0-517 GCF_001515605.1 Sinocyclocheilus anshuiensis | reverse complement strand
TAGAATTTTCTATATTTCTGCATAAATATGACACAAAACATAATCTAAATTTCACGCAAGTCCTGAAAGTAGACAAAGAGAACCCAAACAAACAAGTGAGTCAAAAATATGTTGTTTTTCATTTATTTATTCAGGAAAATGATCCAATATTGCATATCTATTGACAAAGAGAACCCAAACAAACGAGACAAAAATATGTTTTGCCATTTATTTATTCAGGAAAATTATACAATATTACATATCTGTGAGTGGCAAAAGTATGTGAATCTCTAGGATTGGCAGTTAATTTGAAGGTGAAATTAGAGTCCATCTGTTTTTCAGACTTGTTTTCAATCGGTGAGATGACTATCAGGTGTCAGTGTGTGCCCTGTTTTATTTAAAGAACAGGGATCTATCAAAGTCTGATCATGTTTGTGCAAGTGTATCATGGCACAAACGAATGAGATCTCTGAGGACCTCAGAAAAAGAGTTACTGTTGCTCATCAGGCTAGAAAAGGTTACAAAACCATCTCTAAAG
>NW_015550731.1:0-588 GCF_001515605.1 Sinocyclocheilus anshuiensis | reverse complement strand
TTCGGTATTCAGCCTTCGGCCCAGTGTTTCATTTTGTTCGGCTTCATTCCGGTGCATCCCTAGTAATAAATGATAAAAAAGTTTCAGTTTTGGGTGAATTAACCCTTTAAGAGCCATTTTTACTAACAGCTTGCGCTGAAGAGGCGTGAACACAGTTTTTTACTAAAGACGCACAGTGAAGAATTAGCACTGAAAAGGCGTGGATAGTTATTTTTGCCCCTGACCTTACTGAATATGCATTTGTAGGAGTTTCCCTTTCAGACGCAAAATTTATAGGAGGAGAGTATTCAAATGAATCATGCAATGCGTTTTACTAACGTTTGCGCTCGTCAAATTACTGGCATTTGCACCATTATTTGACGTTCCAAAAAAGCATGTCTTAAACTATTTTGCTCTTGAAATGGCTGCGATTATTGTTGCTGGAGGAGGCACCGCAGAGAACATAGAGCGTGTGGTAGAAGGGAGAGGATTTTTCCACATGTATTAATTTATTTGTAATGCCAGAAGAACACATTGTCCGAACATATTGTTTGCCAAGACATATTATTTTTAATTTGCTTCAGGAAATAAAAGATGGCTTGGAACCCT
>NW_015550730.1:0-2825 GCF_001515605.1 Sinocyclocheilus anshuiensis | reverse complement strand
GAAAATTTGCACTGCTTTCTCTATGTTTAATATTTTTAAACATACATAATTCAGTCAACAAAATACGGAATCGAAGTAGCAAGAACCATATAATGTTAACTAATGTAGTTAACGAAAATAAAATTAAATATTTAAAAAAACATTTATCTTCTTTTAATTCATTCTTAATTTTATATGATATTATTTAGGTCATTATAGAAATAATGTTAACAAATGGAATCCTACGGTAAAGTTTTACCGTAATCTATTTATGAAAACAATTTTAACTTAAAAATAAGGGTAATAAATATAATATAATATAATGTTAAAAATTATTTAAAAAAAATAAAATATTCTATAATAAATATTTTTCTTTTTAATTATATTATATTATATAGGTTAATATTGGAATTGTTGGCACAAAAAAGGAAACATTTGCATGCCTTTCTCTCTCTCTCTCTTTTTTTTATTTTTATTTTTTTATCTTTTTAAAAATACATAATTCGGCCATTTTTAACAACAAAATCAAGTAATTAAATGTAAAATATAAAATAATAGACAGAAAGCCATGCAATGCTTTTTCAGCTGTTTTGCACCGTCCATTTCCATAATAGTCTGTGCAAAATAACTGGAAAAAAAACTGCATGGCTTTCTCTTTTTTATATATATATTTTTAAACATACATAATTCAGTTGTTTTGACAGTAAAATGAGCCAGAAGCATATAATATGGATTTCCGTTGCTGTCGCAGAACTGTGATGAAGGTTCAATCATTATGTAGCCATTATATGCTGTTAATATACAGTACGTTCGTCATGCTACAAAGTACACAAATGTGTCTCCATAGCAACTGTGTGACATCATCACTGACACACCAGTTCAGCTTTCAGAAATATATTTGCACAAACAGTCTGGATTCATTTACACAAGATGTGGGTCATTCAACAGCTGCACTGACTGACGCTAGAAATAAACATTATTCACATAGAAATCTAGGCAACACTTTACAGTAATGTTCATTAGTGCATTAACTAACATTAACAACGAGCAATGCATTTGCTACAGTATTTATTCATCTTTGTATAAAGTCGGTTAATAAAATACATCTGTTCATTTTTAGCTCATATCCATTAAATCCATTTTTGATTTTAATAATATCAAGTCACTTTTCTATATAACTCAAATCATTTCAAAGCAGCTTTACATTCATTCAATTTCAGCTGTAAAGCAGCTCAAAAGAGGATAAAAGTGTCATTATTCAGCTTGAGTTAAAATTAAATGTCAATAAAAATGTCAATAATGTATTAGTAAATGTTCAAATTAGTATGAACTAATATTAACAAACGCTTTAGTATTTTTCGTTGTTAGTTCATGTTAACTAATGTAGTTAACTAATATTAACAAATGGAAACTTACTGAAAAGTTGAAAAAACTTGACTTAAAATAAGTATAATATAATATAATATATAAAAGTCAATATTAATGCAGAATTATTTTAATTTCGGAAATCATGTCACTGCTCTGTAATGCGAGAGGGTATAGATTTTATAAATGTATAAATATAATTTTTAACTTTAAATAAAGACCTTAAAATTAACTTCAAATAAGGACTTTACTTTTTTACGTATGCAGTAAAGAGAAAACAACATAGAACTGGTTAAATCAATAAAATATTTAAGAATTTATAGAAATATAATGAGATAAAAGTCACATAAATAATATATCACTGTATAGGTTTAAAGTATAATTAAAACGTGTAATTTATTTTATTTTTTAGGTGGTAAAGTAATTGCTATTACCAAAAAATAAGCAGTCCTGATATTTCCTGTAAACATAATTTGCATCAAAACACTATTATAATTGTAGTTAGAGTTACTGTAAATGAGAATAAATTTACATGCGTCTAATTGTTACACATTTTAAAGTTAAAAGAGTTGCAACAATAACTAGTAACTAGTACAATTTTTTTCACAATGTATTTATTTTATTAATTATTAATTAATATGAATCAAATTTAATATTTAGCTATTCAAATCAAAGCACTTTGACACCTTTAATCTATTATGAAGTCGCAGCAGATTTAAGGAAAAGAGACAAAAGCACACCGACTTTCAATAAAAAACCTCATACATGTCGTACGGGTTTGGAGCGACATTGAGGATGAGTAAATGATGACAGAATGATCTTATTAGGTGAGCTATCCTTTAAAGTTTAAGATCTAAACTCTACAGCAGTACTACGCTTTACATGAAGTGAGCAAGACGAGTGTTATAGGACGCAATCATTCATTGGCTCCGCCCACTTCTCATGCAACACGCACTGATTGGCCAGTTCTGATGTCATGCTGATGATTGACAGCTACGCATGCTTGGCTTGCCTCCAGTGTTCCTGCTAGATTACACTATTTCTGACCTTTGAACCCGTCCAGTGCAGACCGATCAAAACAATGAAACTGAGTTTAATGTTTACCACACAATAAAAAACATAATATTGTCTTGGAATGTGGTAAAATCTTTACTGTAAAATTCTAGTGATTCTCTATTTGTGCACCCAGGTCAAAGGTCAGGAACAGGCACGAGGAAGGCGTTTATGAAAAGATGATGGCAGATGATGACGCAATGATTTGACGAGACCGTGTTTTAATTGCGGCTCTTACCAAGAACGAAATCCTGACGCATTTGGGCCTGAAGTCAGGAGCCACTGTGTGCTCCACGTTATTATTCTTCCGTAAGGGAAAAGGGAGGGAAACACAACATACACACCAAAAAACTTCATACGATTACCCTCATATAAACATAAACGTGTGTGTGTGTGTGTGTGAGCGTGTGTGTGTCTGTGTGAGCGTG
>NW_015550729.1:0-885 GCF_001515605.1 Sinocyclocheilus anshuiensis | reverse complement strand
AATAAATATTGTAACACAAGAAAGAAAACGACATTATGGTATAACGTATGATTCAGTCTCACACAGCAGTGAACATGAATGCTAAACGTCTCTTCGTGTGCTTTTACCGCGATCACACACAATTGAATTTATTTTGTTGTTTATTTTATTACAATATGCTAAATGTAATAAGTTTACAAATATTTTAATTAATATTCATCACTAGTTCTACTCATTTCTCAATTACGTAAAAATAAAAATAGTATTTTTTATTTTTCCTGATCCGAATGACATTAAAAGACAAGGCTGAGTAAATGTTAACAATCTTAATTTTTGGGTGACAATCCTTTTCAGACACAAACTTTGAACTATAATAATGTTTAAAGTGAAACTATAGTAATATAAAATTTTTTTGTTCTAATATTTGAATTCATATTTTAGTCATTTTATATTTGACTTTATTAATATTTATGATTTAAATGTATTATTATATATTATTAGTTACTTTTTTATAGTTTGTAAAATATTATTAAATAATTGTATATAATTCATTGAAGTATAGTTGGTAAGACTTATGCATTTTATTATTCTCGATTGACACAAATATAGTCTTTTATAAATGTTGATATGGCATAAAATGATAAATAGATAAACAGTTATTCAAATGCTTAACTTCTCTGGTGCTGCCTTTGATATCTGTGCATATGTGACCCTGGGGTCGTATTACAGAAAGATCCTAACTTTAAGATCTTATCTTATCTTATCTGTTTGGTAACCATGGTAATTTCAGTTAGGACCACATTTAAGACAAAAGCTATTAGCAAAAATTTCAAATCTTTCTCCTCTAGACTTGCCAAAACACCAAAGTCATGCATTCAATAGTCATCTTACTTGTCCATCTTGAAT
>NW_015550728.1:246-543 GCF_001515605.1 Sinocyclocheilus anshuiensis | reverse complement strand
GAAATATCCCAATATATCGTCTTGCTTACAGTATCGCAATATATCACAACACCCTGTATCGCAACCCCTGTATCGTGATACGTATCGTATCGGCAGATTCTTGCAGATACACAGCCCTACCATTATCGAGAGTAACACGACGCATTTCCTCTGCTCATAAACAAGGCACAGCGCATGCAGGTTCTACGTCAGCAGCATCACGCGCATGCGTCGTGTTACTCTCGGTAATGGCGGTAGATGGTAACTCGGGGGAGAAGAATTGTTGAATAAAGTCGTTATTTTTGTTTGTTTTTTTGC
>NW_015550728.1:0-181 GCF_001515605.1 Sinocyclocheilus anshuiensis | reverse complement strand
ATGTGGGAAGATTTGCATAACGCCGCCCAAATGTTCACGCAAAGAAAGAAGGCGTAACTTTTGTTCTCGCTGTAGTATTGTTACTGCCGCCATGTCGTGGAGACACTGTGTATTTCATTGTGAAAGCGAAACTACTTTCCAAAAGAGGACGATATCCGTTTCGTCATGCCTAGAGCTGATC
>NW_015550727.1:0-546 GCF_001515605.1 Sinocyclocheilus anshuiensis | reverse complement strand
AAAAGAGAAAGAAGTGATAACCATGTTCAAAAAAGAAGGGGAGGATATATAAAAAAATAAGCCAGGAACATGTTCAAAAAAGAAGGGGAGGACATATTAAAAAATATAAAACAAGCCAGGAAGAAACTGAGGGAGGCTGAGAAAGAGACAAAAAGAAAGGGAGAAAAGTTGTTTTCTGAGCCACCCCCCTATTTGCCCCCAGACGGAGAATTACCAATTCTCAAGGGAACAGTTGAAGTAACTGGAGAACTGGAAATGAATGGGCCAGTAGAGTTGGAAGAAAATAAGGAACCAGCTGTGAAAACAAAAAGGCAAGAGAGAAAAGAAAGTGAAGGTTATTTACAAATGGATTGTTATAGACAGGCACGCATAGCTTTAGAAATGATGAAAACAAACCAAGATAGAACAAACTTTGAGGAAATGTTAGAAGAAATAGAGGAGAAAATAAAAGAATCAGGAAAAAAAGATACAAGAGGTAAATAGTTTAGAAAGAGGGAGAAATAAGTTGTTTGACAGTACAGAGGATGTGAATGAAGGAAAGGAGTT
>NW_015550726.1:0-613 GCF_001515605.1 Sinocyclocheilus anshuiensis | reverse complement strand
CTTGCTTGAATGAAGCACTGGCAGTTTTATTTTAGCATAATTTATTTACTAATATACCATACATTTATTATTTTAAATTAGCCTTTATTTTAATATTTTAATTTTCAGTTGTAATTTTAGTAATTTTGTTATGTGCGTTTGCCATTATTACTAATTTTAGTTTTTATTTTTTTAAATTTTGTTTAGTTTTTATTTTTTAAAATTTGTTATTTAGCTTTAATTCAGGTTTAATCTGGGTTTCATTCAGGTTTACTTCAAATTTTAGTACTTCAAATTAAAGGTAATAGTTTTAAGTTTTTCATCTAACATTTTATTTCCGCAATATCACAAGTGATTTTTTTTTTTATTGTTTGCCCACAGTATCAAAATAACATTAACAGTATCACATCATATATTCATGTTACAGAATGTACAAAATCTAAAAGATAAGCAAAAATAAATGGTGGGGAAAAAGCAAAGAAAAAACAAATGACACAAAGAATGATCACACCATTTTAGAGCAGACTTAAAATGAGAATTAAACGAAAATTAAAGAAGTTAAAAACGGTTAAAAACTGCATGTACGTCAAGAGAGCTCTTTTATGTATTCCCAAAGGAGAGACCATATCAGCCA
>NW_015550725.1:0-847 GCF_001515605.1 Sinocyclocheilus anshuiensis | reverse complement strand
ATATATTATATCGTGATAGACAGACAGACAGATAGATATATAAATGTATATGTATTTTTAAAACAAATATAATATTAAATCTAAGATGAAATAATAATAAATATGAATCAATTATGCTATAGTTAATAATAAATAATGATCATAAAATATATTAGCGCATTCACCTTTTTGTATTATATTCTCTGTCTCTCTCTCTCTCTCTCTCTCTAGCATTAATTAAGAAAAACATTAACATAAAAATATAGCAAAAACACATTTATTCATATTAAATAGAATGGGATTGTATTATCACCTCTGTATTCATAGACAGATGAACTGTGTCTTTTTGACTGCTGAGAGTATTAGCATCCAGAGACATGCTAATGAGGATTTGTCATCCATTGACAGTAATAATCACAGAAACACAATCATTCTTTACAGAGAACATTTGTGTGACAAATGTCTTTCGGATTGTTTTCTGTCAAGCCGAATGCCTGAGTGCACTTGCTTCATTTGGAGCGGATAAAATATTCATGAGCAGCATAGTTTTAATTTCTTCAAAGTTTCCAAATTAGGATTTTCCCCTTGTGCACTGGGCTCATCAGCACTACGCGTCTCTGGAGCTTCCTTACGCTTGGCACAATTCACTTCATATTTTCACGCCAGCAGGACAAACACTATTAATGTATTCAGCCGAAAGAAGGTAACACCTGTTGCCGCCATTGTTATGATAATAATAAGCTCATAAACTTTCACTTGTTTTTCCTTTCAATCAAAGAAAAGTCTTTAAGGAATAAATAATCTAAACATAAAAAGTCTGCCGTTTACTCTCCCTCAAATGTCAATCCATTGACAATTATTTATAAAC
>NW_015550724.1:0-1183 GCF_001515605.1 Sinocyclocheilus anshuiensis | reverse complement strand
GAAGAATTGACAATAAAGCAGACTTGACTTGACTTGACTAAAGTATAATTTATTCCACATCGATCACTTCAGCATCTTTAAAAGTTTCTTGTTTTAAGTATCATCTTCAATGTTTTATTCCCCTCACACATGTGATGAAACATTTCATCAAAATCTTTCTGTATGTTTAAAAATAAAAATACAAATATTTATCTTGTTGTAAACGGATGCGAAGGAGTTTGTTTGTCACAGCGCAAACGCGATGTTTTAAACGGATGCAAAGGAGCCTGTTTGTTTGTCACAGCGCAGACGTGACTCACCCATGTCACCTCAAACAACGTCTCAAATATTTAGATGAAGATAATGTATCTTTTAGAAGAATATTTTCAGAGAAAAACCCTAGATTCTATTCAGTCATTAAAGATGGTTCGGGACAGACAGGTTTATGCCTCTGTGGCACCATACATTTTAGGAATGCTTCACATATGGAGATTGATTTAGCTGATGTTTGTATGTAATTCGAGAACTTTGAACTTTAATACCATTAGGCTATGTTATGCTTCATTTAAAAAAATTTGTATAAACACAAAATGCTTTGACCTTTACTACCATTAGGCTATGTTATGCTTCATTTAAAAAAGTTTGTATAAACACAAAATGTGTTTTCACATATGGAACAAATCTAGCCATGAAATCGTCATTATTTGGCTTTTGCTATGGTCGTAAACCTTACACATACCTCTGATATTTTCAGACACAAAACAGAAGAGTCATTTTGCAGGTTCTCTGTCACTGTTCAAAAAATAACTCTATTTAAAAAGCAAAGAGCTAATTCAAGTCAAGTACGAATTATCAGTCTATCGAACTATCACTATCAAAATATGATTATATTTTATATATTTTATGTTAAAGGTATCTTTACTATCCATATCATCTATCGTTTAAATATTTCAAAATCCATATTATATTCTTTATTTAAAACGATACACTTAAAATATTGTTATATTATTAATTTAATTAAATTATGTTTATTATTCAAACTAACAGTTGACATTCTACGTTATCCACTATCACCCTTACAAACATAACATTTCAAACATGTACTGAAGTCATTGCATTTGGAAACGAAGATGAAGTTCTCAAGGTGAATGCATACCTCGACTCTAGAGGTCTAACAACTAAAAATCAAGTCAGGAATCTTGGT
>NW_015550723.1:1583-2146 GCF_001515605.1 Sinocyclocheilus anshuiensis | reverse complement strand
ACCAAAGATCAATGCCTTTGCCATATGACAGAGCCCAGTCACAAACAAGTCGAGCCCCCTTACCAGATTTTGAAGATTGGCCGCTGCCACCTCCACTTGTAGTGGATGAAGACATCCTTCCTCCTTCAGTAGATATACCACCCCCACCTCCTAGACACATGTCCAATTTGGTGGATGAATTAACTACCAGACTGCGAAACTTAGGGACTAAAGATAAACCTCTCTCATGTCCATCAACCCCTGAGTACTGTGAACCTGACTGCTATTCCATGGCATCAACTCTACAACAGAGGACACGTGACTATCCACAGTCCAGGCACCCTCCTCAAACAGCACCTACCAGCCTTAAGCCATTCTACAGTGATACTGGACAGCATCCTCACTACCCTAAGCAAGAAAGGATATACAGAGGCCCTAAGCCCACAATCCCTGACTTCATTAAGGGAGACCCACGGGAATTTGCACGACTGAAGGTCTCATTGGACAATCTTCTACCCGAGGATGCTACTGAGAGATTTAAATATCAAATTCTCTTAGAACACTTGAAGTTTGAGGACGCTCTT
>NW_015550723.1:0-1520 GCF_001515605.1 Sinocyclocheilus anshuiensis | reverse complement strand
TTGCAGACTCCTACATCAATTCCAGTAGGCCTTACTCCGATACCATGGCCTCTCTCGCTGAGCAATATGGCCAACCTCACCAGTTAGCTTTGCGGCGAATTGCTGACTTGATGGACGATCCAACTATCCGTAGTCATGATGTCAGTGAGTTTAAGAGGTTTGCATTAAAAGTCAGAGCTCTGGTAGGCATGCTGGACCAACTGGGAGACAGCGGCAGAGTCGAGCTTCAGTGTGGCTCACACGTAACAAGGTTGTTGTCCAAGTTGCCTCACGACTTACGAGCTGAGTTCAAAAGGTATGTGTACCCCTTGAATGTTCGCTTCCCCACTCGTTTACACTTTGCAGACTGGTTTGAATACGAGCTGAAAATACAGGAGAGTGGTTTTGAGTTTCTTGGCGAAGACAGAAAGGAACGCCCTGACCAGAACAGAGACAGGCGCAAAGACTTTAAGTCCACCAAGACAGCAGCTATATTTCACAGCGCAGACCCTGCTCCCAATACCACATCATTAGGAGAGTCCAATTCAGGTGTGGCTAAACCTCAGGACAAACCAAAAATGTTCTGCCCCTACTGCACAAATACCCAGCATTATCTGAATCAGTGCCAGAATTTCAGCCAGCTCACCAAAGAACAGAAAACTAACTGGGTGAAAACCAATAAGAGATGCTGGCGTTGTGGCCGAGCTCATCAGGCAGCACAATGCCGTTTAAAGATAAGCTGTAAGGTATGTAAGGGCAAACATCTCGAGGCACTTAATGAATTAAATGAAAGACCAGTCAATGAGAACACCTCTCTTGTCAGCAATGCCAATGAGGTCCTATACTTAGACAGACCCTTAGGCTGCAGTCAAGTTCTGTTAAAGATCACAAAGGTAATTCTTCGGAATGGGGAACATGCCCTTGAGACATTTGCCATTTTGGATGATGGTTCAGAACGCACCATCCTTTTACAAGCAGCTGCCCAGGAACTGAAGCTACATGGTAAAACAGAAAACCTTGCTCTGAGAACTGTTAGGCAGGATGTGAAGATCATAAATGGTACTTCAGTCTCCTTCACCATCTCTCCAGCCTGTCAGCCTCATAAAGTGTTTAAGATACACAGGGCATTTACTGCAGACCATTTGGGGCTCGCCGAACACACATGCCCAGCTGCCACCTTACAGCGTAAATACAGTCACCTCAGAGGACTGCCAATCCCTTCCTTTGACAGTGTTCAGCCCCTCCTTCTAATCGGCTCTGACTATCCCCACTTAGTTACCCTGATTGAGCCTGTATGCCTGGGACCTCCTGGTGGACCAGCAGCAGTGAAGACACGACTAGGATGGACAGTCCAAGGGCCTGCTAAGCTTGTGCAACATCAACTTTTGACCCAGCAGTGTCTCAACATAATCGATCCTTTCCCCTTCCAATGAGCTGTTCAGACACATCGAGAAACTCTGGCAACTTGATGCACTGCCCTACAGGAGTGAGAAATCTGCCACCAGATCCAAACAAGATCAAGAGGCTATCGACCTGTTAGA
>NW_015550722.1:0-553 GCF_001515605.1 Sinocyclocheilus anshuiensis | reverse complement strand
CATTGTTCAGGTAATCTTAGTTTATACAGATTGCTCAATTTTTGGGAAGAGTCTGATGTATTTTTTTTTTCTTCCTCATAGGCAATCAAGGTACGCTTTGCCTCTATGATGGACAATAAAGAAGCTCTCCTGGCTGCAGTCACTTTGCCCAAATTTAAATTACGCTGGATCAGAGAAGAAGAGAAAAAAAGACACTGTTAAGGCAATGCTTACGACAGAATGCTGTGGGTTGCCTCTTGAAGACCAACAGCATAATGCTCAACACAACAAGCCTGCTAACTCCAATGATGACTTTTTTTCATTCGAGGAGGAAGATTGTGCCTACTCTGCTGAAATAGAGGTCATGGATTATTTGAAATCTGCAGGGTCTGAGCTGGGTGTTCTTGGACTGTTTCCCAGGATTAAGTTCATTTCACTCAGGTACAACACAGCCACACCATCAAGTGCACCAGTAGAAAGGCTTTTCAGCCTGGGCAATCTTGTGCTCACCCCCAGAAGAAATAGACTCTCAGACAAACGTTTTGAGAGACTTACATTAATGAGATACAACCAC
>NW_015550721.1:0-875 GCF_001515605.1 Sinocyclocheilus anshuiensis | reverse complement strand
AATAATCCTGCTGTTGTCTGCGTTTTTAATGTTGATCAAAGAAAAAAGGACAAAGGAATAAACCAATCACTCACTGTTCTTGAACTTTAAAAAAGATATAAAGATTATAGTGTTATTTGATTAACATAATTTATTAAATTTCTGTAGGCTACCTGAAAATCACTGTTAGACCTGCCTGAAATGCAACATTTCCATTTGTTTCCATTTGTTTATTTGTTGTATAGTAGGCTATTTTGTGCTATTGCTTGTAATTTGATTTGCTCATATTTTACAACCATTTACTAGTCTTTAAAAATGTAGCCTATTACATTTTTATTGGTTAAGCTAGTAGTTTTAGCAGGTATCAAAACTGGAATCAAGGATTGTGATTTTTTTTTTGCTATTATCTAAAATTTTGGTGTCATAACTGCCTGTTTTTTTTCCCATGGCTGGTAAAAAATATTTCTGGCCGGTAAATTTCTTTAAGTCACCGACCATTGGCAGGTCTGGCAAAAAGTTAGTTTTAGGCCCTGGTCACATATATTCAAGGTGTTAGAACAAGATTTTTAATTGATTGTTAAACCACATAACAGTTTTAAAGTCATATAAACACTTAAAAGTAAACTTGTCTTGGAAATAGCAAAAAAAAGAAAAGAAAAGTTTTTAAAATGTTAATCCTTTTACCAAAATATGAGGGATCATAAAAAAAAAACATGTCATTTTTTATTTCGTACTGACCTGAATAGGATATTTCACATAAAAGACGTTTACATATAGTCCACAAAAGAAAATAATATTTGACTTTATAAAAAATGACTGTATGATTTTGAGTTCCATGTTTTCACACTGAGGACAACTGAGGGACTCATACGTGTACACACACACACACACACACA
>NW_015550720.1:0-918 GCF_001515605.1 Sinocyclocheilus anshuiensis | reverse complement strand
CACACTGTTGATGACACGACTGTGGTGCTAAAGTTCATTGTCATTCAATTTTAATCAGTTTGTTAGATCGGCCAAATTTAGTGACTGCTGATTGAGTCATACTACAATTCCACACTGTTGATGACACGACTGTGGTGCTAAAGTTCATTGTCATTAAATTTTCATCAGTTTGTTAGATCGGCCAAATTTAGTGACTGCCGATTGAGTCATACAAAATGTGATTATCTGCCGATACTGATCTGTAGCCAATTGGTCAGACCATCCCTATTTGTAATGTTAATTAACTTGTATATTGTTATCTTAAAAAGTCATTTGTTTTGCAGAGGCTCTTAAGAACAACCCGCTGACGTCAAAGGTCAACCAGCAAGAGGCTGAGAAGGCACTGTCAAAATGGTTCACTGGAGCAAGAGACAGAGGAGGACAGAGGGCCTCAAGAATGCACCAAAAGATGGCTGCAGTTTAAGGTTTACTGAAAAAGTTGCTGCTTCTAACTGTTATAGTTATTTTTTTTTTTCTGACTTGTATTCCTACATTTCTTTTTAAAGTGAGCTAAAGCTTCCTAAAACACTTGAGGCTGGTTCTAAAAGTTTCGTGCCATTGTGACATAAACATGACATATAATGTTGGTTAGTTAAATAAAATTGGAATTTGAAAGGATTTCAGTCATGATATATAATGTTGTTTAGTTAAATAAAATTTAAATCTGAAAGGAATTCAGTCTCACTTTTCTCTCTACCGCTTTCTGCCATGGTAATTGTTTTTGCTATTTTATTTGTGTGGTGTTGCTATACAGTTTTGCCAACAATCCCACTTACAACCGTTGTTTCAAGCCCATGTAGTACCCACATAAAACTTAAAGCTGGGTCCAAGATGGGTCCCGCACATGTTGCCTAGTTGGGGCCCACCTAGTAGCAAGAA
>NW_015550719.1:0-927 GCF_001515605.1 Sinocyclocheilus anshuiensis | reverse complement strand
GATATTTTTGATGAAATCTGAGAGCTTTCTGACCTTGCATAGACAGTAATGCAACTGAAACGTTCAAGGTCCAGAAACGTAGTGAGGACATTGTTAAAATAATCCATGTGACATCAGTTAAACCATAATTTTATGAAGCTGCGAGAATACTTTTTGTGTGCAATGAAAACAAAAATAACGACTTTATTCAACAATTTCTTCTCTAGCGCGCCAGTCGATGAGCATTCACAAGAGTACCACGATGCATGCCTTAAACGTGTCAGTTGTGTTGCTGTCTATGGAGCTCTCGGATTTCATCAAAAATTTCTTAATTTGTGTTCCAAAGATGAACGAAGGTCTTACAGGTCTGGAAAGACATGAGGGTGAGTAATTAATGACAGAATTTTCATTTCTGGGTGAACTATCGCTTTAAATTTCTTAAAAAAAAAAAAAAAGAAGCTTGTTTATGTTTAGGATAAACGTAGGATGAATTCAATGTGACATGGTCTTGTAAAATTTTTTTGGCATATCTGACTCAAATCCATTGTTATTTGTGGTTTGAACAGGAAAATTTTTTTTACAAATCCAACTTTCATACATGGTTTGAAATCCAATTTTTCTAATGAAATCCAAAAAGATTGGATTTCAAGTAGTTTCTCTTATCTTTCAGGACTGTAACATCATATGCAAAGCCTTGATTAACATACTATGTAGTGAATGCGCATGCATGAATGCGTGAGATGTGTAATCCCTCAGTATGAGTTAAAGAAATGTCATCAAGGATATGAGCAGAGGCTAAATGTTCAGTTTTTTGTCCTCTCTTCATAAAGGAATAGTTCACCCAGAAATTAAAATGTGACTGTGGACCACAAAACCAGTCATAAGGGTCAATTTTTTAAAATGTAGAATACATAAGCTTTCCGTTGATGTATGGTTTGTTAGGATAGG
>NW_015550718.1:0-1196 GCF_001515605.1 Sinocyclocheilus anshuiensis | reverse complement strand
GAAAGCCTTCAGATTTTGTGCGACTTTGGTGTTCTCTGAGGGAGGAGAATGGATAAAGTTAATTTATTTAAATGACTGTTTTTATAGGCTCATTGTAAAGAATGATGTTCTGACAGTGACAGTGTCACTGAGGGATAAAAAAAAAGAAATTGTTCCAGCTACAAAACAAGAACAGTAAACAGGCATACCAAGATTTCCTATTTTCTGTCATCTCAGAGACAGACATTCTTAATTTAATGTCATTCAGTCAAACTAATGTTCTATGTTTGTGTTATGTTCTGTTCCGCAGAAAGGAAGGTTTTACACTTATACAATTTCTTTTGGGCTTTGTCACTTTAGTTGGATGCTGATTAAATAGCTTCCAAACTGCCATATGGACACAATTAAAAATGATGTTATAATAAAGTAGCCTATGATTAATGAACGATTTGTGAACACTACATTCATTATTTAAGTAATAGAACATGACATTTTCCTAAAGGCCACTCGGAACTGTATGGAACCAAGATTATATATATATATATATATACACTGTATATATTATACACATCACTTTCAGAGAAGTGGCTGAAATAAGAAATAGTTTTAAGTTCTCTGTTTGGAGTTTGTTTTGTTTGCAGATTTGAACACCTTTTAACTAAGAAATACCTGCAAACAAATTGAGAGCATCCTCATCCATTCAAGGATTAACCAAAAAGACAAAGTGAAAATAGTCTGTCACTCAAAGAACTTAAAATTCACCAGAAATTAAGGTACTGTCATTATTTACTCATACTTACGCCATTCCAAACCTGTATGACTGACTTTTCTTCCAGGAAACACAAAAAAGACATTATGAGTAGATTATTTTCCATCCAATTACAAAAAAGGGTACAGGAACTTTTAAGACATAACAGTATCATAACATAAATATTAAAGACATGTTTGTCACATGTGTGTTTTTAAGATAATAATCTTCCCGTCCAGTGAGTTCAAATACTGGATCAGTCATATTTGAGTTTGAATCATTCAGTTGAATAAAGAGATTCATTAAAAAGATCACTTAAAAGAGCAATCCGTTCATTAAACTAGTGCCAAGAAGAGCTAAGATCAAGATTTTCAGTTAATAAAATATAGTGTTCGTAACACAAAACACTGAACATAGTACATGATATGATGACTACTACAGAATGATGTCTTTCAACACTGAAAGCTCC
>NW_015550717.1:0-755 GCF_001515605.1 Sinocyclocheilus anshuiensis | reverse complement strand
CAGTGTAAACAAACATGGCTGCACACATAGCGGGAATTAATACCAGATATTTCCTAACAAGTCATATTTTATGTAATGTTTCCATAACCTTTTCTTCAGTGACAAGAGATGTCTATTTTTATTTTTTCAAAATGTTGTTTAAAATAACAACATTTCTTTGAAAAAGAAATCTCTTGTAATATTATAGAATGTTTTTACTTTTACTTTTGATCAATTTATTGTATCCTTGCTGAATAAAAGTAATCATTTCTTACTACCGACCCCAAACTTTTGAATAGTGTACACTCCAGTTAAGTCACGTAAAGTGTCATGTGCTTTCATGTGAAAAGGTTATCAAAAGAACATCACATAAAAATTGACTAACATTAATCTTTTGTTGCAATCTCAGGTTCCCAGTGTGGGAGCGATCAGCAATTTCCTCCGACTTTACAAAATCAAACATGAAGTGAAGAAGTGAAGTGACGTGACGTGGCCAAGTATGGTGACCCATACTAGGAATTAGTGCTCTGCATTCATCCCATCCTAAGTGCACACACACAGCAGTGAACACACACACACCGTGAACACACACCCAGAGCAGAACACACACATCGGACCTGAATTCCTCTTAGTATGTCTCGCCGGTTTTCATTCCCACAGTATATTATCTGTCTCTTCCATCCATTTAATCCAGGAAAGACTACAGTCAGACATCTATGAATCTGGTCCTAAAATCTGGGGTTCTGATGAAGGAAATGGATGTTTATAAGTCGGTC
>NW_015550716.1:1104-1237 GCF_001515605.1 Sinocyclocheilus anshuiensis | reverse complement strand
ATATAAATTGGTCTCTTCATTAGAAATTAGCCTACTGATTGACACAAAAAGATAATATTAATTTTAAATAATATTAAAAATATCTGTATGACATTATATTCTGCAGTTCTTCCCTGTTGTACCGAATATCTAT
>NW_015550716.1:598-966 GCF_001515605.1 Sinocyclocheilus anshuiensis | reverse complement strand
GGGAACTTCGAACTGCGTCCTCTAGGGGTCGCTATGGGGAACGCCTCGTCGTGACCCGTGTCTGAAGCATGCATTGAAAAAACACATTGAAAAAACAGTAAAGCAACAGCCATGACGTCACTACCGGTGCGACTATAGTATAAATAGGCGCTGGGAGAACGCATCATCCTCTTCTTCATCTTCACAGACTGTTTTGTTTGAAGCGTGCATTTCTGTCTCTATTCTCTATATCTATCTCTATTCATATCATTATGGTGAGCACTAGCAAAGTGTTTAGAGGATGTGTGCATCTGTGTCGTCGTTATTTGACTCCTGATGACACACACGATCTATGCGTTGTTTGTTTGGGCGAAGAGCACGCACGCGAT
>NW_015550716.1:0-229 GCF_001515605.1 Sinocyclocheilus anshuiensis | reverse complement strand
GAGGAGGGCGAAGAAGCTGAGGCTGAGCCTTCCCAATCCTCCTGCCCTGCGTATGATGAGCTTTTGGAAGTTATGGATCGCGCCACGGCGAGGCTTGACTTGCCGTGGAAGCGGGCAAAGAAAGTGACGTCGTGAGGTCGTGTCGATGAACGTTATCTTCCTGGCCATAACCCTCCAGCTCAGCTGAGCCTTCCTTTCTTCCTGATCTCCATACAGAGATCGAGAAGGA
>NW_015550715.1:389-517 GCF_001515605.1 Sinocyclocheilus anshuiensis | reverse complement strand
GAGGAACCAAACAGCGATCCTTTATTTCCACCAGAGAAATGCCTGGAGTCGATAGTGTAGGACTATTTTGGGTACACTAAGAATGACCAGGGTGTCATTTAAATATTGCCGTAAAAACTGCTGCTAAA
>NW_015550715.1:0-134 GCF_001515605.1 Sinocyclocheilus anshuiensis | reverse complement strand
TGAGTGAGTGTGTGTGTGTGTGTGTGTGTGTGTGTGTGTGTGTGTGTGTGAGAGAGAGTGTGAGAGTGCGTGCGTGCGTGAGTGAGTGAGAACCTGCGTCAGCGCGTCTCTCTACAAACATGTGAGTTTAGTTA
>NW_015550714.1:0-1000 GCF_001515605.1 Sinocyclocheilus anshuiensis | reverse complement strand
ATTTTTTTTAAAGAAAAACCTGACCCGAGACTGACCCGATGAAATTAGACCCAAGACCGACACAACCCGACGGCATTTATTTTCGAACTGACTGGACCCAAACGTAAACGGCATTGACGTGTGTACAACCTGCAGCCCCGCAGTCAGTCAGGAAAAATCCCGGTGTCCTGCTGACTGATTGGCCACTTCTCCATTACTTCGATTTATTTAACATTTATTCAATTTATTATTAGATTACTTTATATTAGTGCCTGCCTGATGGATACAAGGTATTTCTGAGCTCCGCTTTCAATTGTGACCAGTGGATTGCATTCGGGATAGTTTAAAAGAATTCGGGTCTAATCGGGTCCATTTGGGAAAAGCATGTTTATTTTAAATTACCCGAGACCCGAGGTCGCTAATACCGAACCCGTGTCCGAGGTACTCGTCAAAGTTTTGGAACCGAACCCGCTCGAGTCTCGGGTCGGACCTCGGGTTTTCGGATCCAAGTGGACCCGTGAAGACCTCTAATTGGAAGGCCCAGTGTCAGCCATGAATAAACCAAATAAAGCAGAACTGGACCAAATCTGGGCCACATTGATTTTAATTCTGGCCCAGATCCAGCCCAGATTCAACACCTTACTCCGGCCCACATACTGCGAGGAATGATGGCATTTGGGCAGTCCACTCCTGGTTGCCAGATTTGGGCCACGGGTCCACATACTGTGAAGAATGATGGCACTTGGGCGGTCCGCTCCTGTTTGCCAAATTTGGGCCACAAGCAAGCCATAGGCTCATAGCCGCATGTCAGCCATGAAAATAAATAAAAATAAACCAGAACTGGCCCAAATCTGGGCCACATTGTTTTAATTCTGGCCCACATACTATGTAGAATGATGGCATTTGTGTGGTCCACTCCTGTTTGCCAAATTTGGGCCACAAGCAAGCCATAGGAAGGCCGCATGTCAACCATGACAATAAATAAAATAAAGTAGAACTGGCCCAAATCTGGGCCACATTT
>NW_015550713.1:0-919 GCF_001515605.1 Sinocyclocheilus anshuiensis | reverse complement strand
GAATCTAATTTTTCATGGTATCTTCTTAAAATTTGAAATATAAACTCATGAGACATGTGACTTTCAACCGATTACTTTTCTGGATTGCTCCAGGACTTATTTCATGTATTTTTATATGAAATAAAAAATTTAAAAAAAACATTCAGTGTGGTACAATTTTTTTTTTCAAGGCACTTCAGTGTCTATAACTTTTTATCTTTTTGAGCATTATCAACTCTGGATGATAGATAGTAAAGCCCAAAGGGTCTTCTTTCCAAAGACACCAAAATTGTGTTTGTAGCACACTGTTGTCAGGAACTGTTACCATTGTAAGTTAGGTAGGTAATTTTCAGCTGTGAGTCCCAAAATGGGGGGTGCAGGTTAACAGGTAAATTTTTGGTGTATTATGGTTGTTTGGTTACTGTATGGACTCTGATTAGTTATCTTTTCTAGAGGATTTTTATTTGTGCCAATTCATGCTAATGTGGCATGTTAACAACTATGAGGAGTGGATAAACAATGCATTATCGCACCTGTCCAAGGATTATACCCAAAGCTTCCTGGCCTACCTCTTCAAGGATTTCTACATTGCATCCGTCATTTCATCAACAGATAAGACTGTTAAACTGCTCATGAACTGCACTAAATTACAAAACTGGCACAAATCATCATCAGCATTGCTGGACATTTCGTATTCAAAATACTGCTCCTTTACTCTGGACATTGTTTTGTTTTTTTGTTTTTTTTGACTATTTGCTGGGGGAATTTGTGTATTTGTGAAGCGTTTAATATGGTGTTTGTAAATATTTGGCGTGGATAGTTTAATACGGTTTGGAAAAGGAGTATCCCCTGTTTTTGTCCTTTTATTTGCATTAATCAAAACTTTATTACACCTTAAGCTATAGGACCTCTTGCAAAATTGATCCCCCCTTTTACTCCT
>NW_015550712.1:390-616 GCF_001515605.1 Sinocyclocheilus anshuiensis | reverse complement strand
AACACTTTCAGTTTCCAGTGCTGCTGTAGAAATAACATATTCATATATTCTAGTCAAGTCAAGTCACCTTTATTTATATAGTGCTTTTAACAGTACAGATTGTGTCAAAGCACTTTACAGTATTGAATAGGAACATAGTGTGTCAATAATGCAGAAGGACAATAGTAAACACTAAATTTTCAGTTAAAGGCAGTTCATCATTGAATTCAGTGATGTCATCATCCAG
>NW_015550712.1:0-181 GCF_001515605.1 Sinocyclocheilus anshuiensis | reverse complement strand
CTCAGTCGGAGGGCCAGTTCTCCTCCAGCCAGACGAACCAGCAGTTCAGTTCCAGGCTGCAGCAAAGTCATGCATGGTTCATTTATCTATTAAGTGAACATATCTGATAATAGAGGAGTTACCAAGATAAAGTGAATAGCATTCAGCTAGTTATGTGATTTCAACTTAAAAAAAAAAAAAG
>NW_015550711.1:0-872 GCF_001515605.1 Sinocyclocheilus anshuiensis | reverse complement strand
TTGTTGTGAGTTTGGGTTTATTATAACGTTCATCTGGGAACACAATGTGTGCATAATCTGGGAACGCAACGTGTGCCATTTCATCAGATTTGTAAGGTAATTCATTTATAAACCTACGCAAACACAGAAGAATACATCAATATCTTTATCAATATGCTAACTGTTCATCACGATTTCAAAATAAAAGCTCAAACCCTCGTTCTGAGTTCACACATTTCGATGTCCACATATTCAAGAAATTACAGTGGCTGTAGCATTTCTGTCGTAAATAAATGGCCAAATATTAAAGATTAAGTGGACATTTGAATTAAATGATGCTTGGTCAATATTAAACAAGTATTAGATCGCACAGTAATGTGTAAAAACAAAATCGTCAGGCCGTTGGCGCACCCTGCAGGCCTTTGTTGTAGTGCGTACTGTACATTAGCTCTATTCACTGATCTATAATAGAGAATATATTATATTATTTTATAATTATATATAGATCAGTGGCTCTATTACATTATAATACAGTATTTTAACAGTTTTGTTCAATAAAATCAAATGATTACTTGAATTTGATGCTTTATTTAATCTAATTATTATTGATTTCTTGCTTTTGATACTTTATTTGAACTAATTATTATTGCCTCATTGCTATTATATATGTATTTTAAGTAAATTTAAAGGCTATTGTTCACTTAGCCTACATCTATTTTTATTACCACAAAAATTAATTATTCATTATAATATTTTATTATTAGTAGACCAGAACACGTGGGCATGTTGTCATTCGTACACTATAATACTAAACTTTGATTTCAGTGATTTGGACTATGAGATGGATGCTTGCTTCTTGCACTCTATGTTGCACTTTACTTTTGCTTTAAAAA
>NW_015550710.1:863-1748 GCF_001515605.1 Sinocyclocheilus anshuiensis | reverse complement strand
TCCAGTTTTAGCATGATTTCTCTCCTCAACTTCACTCAATGCTTCGTTCTCCTTGGTTTCTTCAATCAACTCCGCATTTTTGTAAATTATATGTTCCTGAAACTCTATAAATGAATGAGGTACATCAAAATTCAAATTATTATTACTTTTAATACACTATAGTCACAAATCACATGTTTCTATAGGGAGAAATATTAAATATGTTTGATCAACTACACAATTATCTAACATAATGTTATTGAAAAAAAGTACCATATTACAACAAATCTAAATCTGCTTGAAGCTTTATAACCTTCTGCATTATTAATGAAGAATAAACACCAACCTGTTTGTTCTTCAGTATCTTCAGTGTGTTTCATTCTGCAGGGTTTGTGGGAGGAGCTTCACTGAACATGAATTTCTGTCTGGAAGAAGCATTTTTGACAAAAGCAACAAAAAATCAGTCCGTTTTTTTTTAAATATAATTTACATATTTAAGCATTTATGTATTGGAAGCAGAAGAGACCAGAGCCTTACAAATATAAAGTGTTGGCTCTTTGTAAATCATTATATTACTATATTAAAAGAAAAAGCGTCAACACAAAGAGCAGATCAATTTAAAATGCTGATTCAGTAACACTGCACTCACATATGTGCTAATTCACACATTCTATGCATTTCTGTTTTCTGTCTTTCTATTAACATTTCTAACCATATTTTATTTTTCATTCTAACTCAGTATTAACCAGTAAGAAGATATCTGTCTAGAAATATAGAAAAGAACACAATGTAATTCTTCCAAATATAAATAACAGTAAGAATGAAAAAATAAAGCATAAGCACAGACATTTGATGACACCCATCTTCATTAACAATTACAGGTAAATAACTACACTGTATCTAAAT
>NW_015550710.1:0-528 GCF_001515605.1 Sinocyclocheilus anshuiensis | reverse complement strand
CTGACAAGATGCGCGTTAAATATCGCATGCGATTAATCGTGCAGCCCTAATCTAAATATAGTTTGACTTTCATTCAGAGCAATTAAAGTAAGTTATTAACATGTTATAGTTGTATATGTGCAGTAATTGACAGCGATCATAAAATCTTATTTAAACAGTATAGTTTCATATGGGCAGTAATTCACAGTGATCATAAAATATTCTTTAAATAGAAAGAGTACCACAAAGGTAACGTAATATTTCCAGTTGTATATATTATAAATCTCTTCATATTTCTGTAGAGATTTAAAATATCCCACGTGGCATACAGACTAATTATATGAAGTATTTAGTAGTATCTGTTCTTAATTTTAACCACGTAAAGTAACTATAACAAATTTGATCTGCGAACGATAAACCTTAAAAGAGAAATAACGTTATAAAAAATAGCAGCAGCAAAACTTGAGATCAGTTCACATCCACTCCCCTCACAGATCACGAGAGATTCAGTAACAGCAACATTATCATCACTCCAAACATCGAAACAAT
>NW_015550709.1:0-523 GCF_001515605.1 Sinocyclocheilus anshuiensis | reverse complement strand
CTCAGTACTTAGCTGAAGCACCTTTACAGTCTCAAGTCTTTTTGGTATGAAGCTTTGATCTTGCACATCTGCATTTGGCAATTATCTGCATTCTTGTCCTCGCCTCTTCACCTCTCAAGTTCTGTCAGCTTGGATGGGGGCTGGCAGACATTTTCAGGTTTCTCCAGAAATATTTGATTGGGTTCAAGCACAGGCTGTGGCTGGGCCTCTCAAGGACATTCACAGAGTTGTCTATAAGCCACTCTTGCTGTGTGCTTAGGGTCATTGTCCTGTTGGAAGGTGAATCTTCTGCCCAGTCTGAGGTTCTGAATTCTCTGGACTGGGTTTTCATTAGGGCTCTCAATATTTTAGTGCGTTGAGCTTTTCTAATGCTCTGGACTGGGTTTTCATTAAGGCTATCTCTATATTTTGGTGCATTGAGCTTCTCTTCTACTCTGATGTGTCCTTCAGTCCCTGCCGCTGAAAAACAGCGCCTCATCATGAGGCTGCTACCAGCACACTTTACTTTTGGGGTGGTACTCTT
>NW_015550708.1:0-555 GCF_001515605.1 Sinocyclocheilus anshuiensis | reverse complement strand
GTGATTAGAACATGATAGTCCAATGTGTGGGTTACATACATAATGCTTAGTTATGATGATTAGTTCCAATGTGTGGGTTACATACATAATGATTAGTTATGCATAGAAATGATTAGTTGCGCATAAGTCCTTTTAGCATCATTTAAGTGCATATATACAGGGAAAGGCAGTTTCTGTGCCATTCTGTGGAAGTAAGGACATGCTTTGTGAAGACCAAAGAGGTTAAAAGGTCTCCTAAAGAATCTCAGTCTGTTTCTTGTCTTCTAGGTGGGGGAAACCACCCAACGCAGTTTCTACTAATGCTTTTCCTCATGTGATGGTCATGATATGCTGTGTCTTTGACCATTAATCTTGCTTACTTGCCCCAAAATTGACAATCTCCTTCCTGAGTTGTTATGATTAGTGTGTTCTTTTGTGTTAATGTTGAAAGCTGTTCGAAGCTGCTAGTTTGTTAGGCTCACTTCAGACTCGTGGCTCCAGGATTTGATTAATGAACATCCTGTGTCTTCTGCCTTTCTGTGGAATTCGGCTCCTCGAGTTTCAACCATGTCCTTG
>NW_015550707.1:0-460 GCF_001515605.1 Sinocyclocheilus anshuiensis | reverse complement strand
CCAGTACTCCATGAAATGCAACAATCTTGGATGTTTTGTGTGTTGAGGTTGTATTTGCATTATTGTGATGAAAAATCGCTGTTATATCACAGTCGCCTTGGAGCGCACGGTGATGTAGGACGAGCCGCTCAAACGGAGCATTAAAAGCGTTGTGATTGCTTTTAGACAAGATCACTTACCGCACAGCCGCCGTTGAATGCATCATTCAAACCAATTCATTTACACAGTCCTTTCAATCCACACCAGTTCAACTGGAATATTAAAAAACACAGGCTTAACCCAACAGAATGTGTCATTTTTACCATTTCTTTCTGGCTCAGAAATAAGACAAATGACATCCAGCAGCATTTCAGAGCAAAAACGCTTCAGTTTTGTGTTGTTTTAATTTAATACAGTTTATTCGAAGTTTGAAATCTGAGTGCGAAATCATTTTAAAGGACATTTGCTCTGCAGTGAATGG
>NW_015550706.1:0-794 GCF_001515605.1 Sinocyclocheilus anshuiensis | reverse complement strand
TCCTTCAGGGAACGAGGGTTACACAAGTAACCGAGACGTTATACAATCAAATGTACTTTTTTAAATAATTGTTTTAGCTACTGTTATTCAGAAGTATATTTAGCAATGCTTGTCAAGTTCACAGTTAGTGTATATATTAATAGTATATTAGTAGGGCATTTTGTTTAAAAATAAAATAAAATATAGACAATAAAGTATCGTCACCTTGGAATTATAAGGTTCTATCTGCGTTCTGAGCAGTTTTGAGATATTGAGCTTCAAAGTTTTTGCATTCCATATAGCAAAAATTATATGGGGAACAAGTTTCTTTAAAACATGAAAATGACAGGGACCCTAAATGTATTCTAAATGTACAATTTCAAAATCCTCTCAAATTTGTAAATGGGGATTTCTGGAATGGGTCAAATGCAGATAGAACATTCTAATTCTAAAAAAAAAACACTTTTCGCTTGGAATTATAAGGTTCTATCTAGCAAAAAATTAATTGAAGCAATAATTTTCAAGAAACACAAACACACTCCAAAGAGAAAGGAACAATTGAAATCGCATCATATGACCCTTTTAAAACATAAAATTAATGTTGTAACAATGTGTTGACATGCATGAGAAAGCTAAATTTAATGGTTTTTATGACATTTATTTCATATTTTAAATGAATATTTTTTCTTGTTCATGTTAAGCATAACAGTCAGTGCTAAATATTTTGTCCAGTGCAGATGTTAAATTTAGACAGGAATATGGTGGGTAACTTAACACATTATTGCAGGAACCATTTAAGTTTAAGTTTCCTTTTG
>NW_015550705.1:0-986 GCF_001515605.1 Sinocyclocheilus anshuiensis | reverse complement strand
CTGGTCACAGAGTATCTGCAACAATACAAACAGTGTTGTGGGTAAGGCAAGTTACTTTTTACTTCAAGTAACTAGTAAAGTAATGAATTACTAAATCAATAAGCCCTGTGAAGCTGTGGTTTACAGTGAATTTCTAACAGCTAAGGGGCGTTGTTAGGCACGATGTGAAGCGGAAAATGGTTATTCCATACACGTAGTAAGGTTTCACAAAATAAAACGGAGCAAATAAAGTGTAATGATATTAATAAAAACAGTATTCTTCCGCTAAACAATGTAGCTCCTCAGAATCCATTGTGGTTCCAACAAAGTGGCTGCCGAGCAACACACAGAAGTAAACAAAGGTGTATGTTTGTAACAGCTTGGACCTTGGCTCAACCAATCAGAATCAAGGACCGGAACCATCGTTTCATAATTTAAAATTTACAAGAAAATATCTAAATTATTTTTTTCAAATAAGTAACGCAAGTAACTTTGTTTCCCCATTAATTCGCTGGCAGATCTCCTGTCCTGTGTTGAGAGAAATTGGGAGAAAGTGCAGAGACAGAGGCACTTCCTTCAGCCGGAGGCTTATTAATTTCACTTTTGGCGTGAAATTGCCTTTACAGTCACCAAAAATTTGACTTTTTTTGTTATTAAAAACAAATAAGCAAGCCTAGCAAAAAGTACAAAAAGTAACACAAAAGTAACGTAATGCATTACTTTCCATAAAAAGTAGATTATTTACTTTTTAGTTACTTTTATTTTTATGGAGTAACGCAATACTGTAATGCATTTCTTTTAAAAGTAACTTTCCCCAACACTGCTATTAACGGTTACACTATAATATATCTATGTGTACTGTGTATATTTATTATGTATATATAAATACACACACATGCATTTATATATTTCAGAAAAATATGTTATGTTTATATATTAAATATATTTATATAACATATAAGTTATATTAATATAAATATATACATGTAAATATTTTCAAAATATAT
>NW_015550704.1:0-852 GCF_001515605.1 Sinocyclocheilus anshuiensis | reverse complement strand
GCTCAACATTTTAAGTTTTAAAATTGTAATTCTTACCTTGGATACTGATGGCAAACGTCTCCTCTCCTCCCGAAAATTACAGCAGAGCGGTCAGTGAATAATTGCGCCGGCGTGATTCAGCGCATGCCGGGTGGGGGATGGGAAATGCTGAATGAAATCACGCGGGATCTGTCCCATGCAGATCGAGGAAGGGGCTGCGTCTCGCGGTAGTTTGATGTCATACGCCGATCGTTCTGTGAAGTGCCGAAGCATCTCGAACAAGAGAGAGGGAGAGGTGGTGGGGGGATGGGATCTCGCGAGAAAGTTGTCAGCACAATTAAAGTGGCTGCATTTTTTTTTTGCTAAATGTCAGTGGAAAATTGTGTACAAATGCAGGAGTGTCGGAATTTTTAGATGTTGATTAAGTAATCCAAGTGTCAAAACAACAACAAAAATAATTTTAAAGACACATATGTGCACTATATATATCCATGTAATCACCCTATATGGGATTAATTATGTTTGCACTTGTATATTTGATAAAACAAATAGGGTCCCATGTGTAGCCCATTTTGAGCCCATGCACAAATTTCCCATTAATTACCCAACTAGGAACCACATGGGGAGCCCACCTGGGTTCACCCATGTGGGTCCTAGCTGGGTCACCCAAGTGGGCCCCAGATAAGATGCCCATTTTATGCCCATGCCCACTCTGTACCCCTGTAGCCCATGTGAAACCCATTTGGGCCCCACATTAACGTGTTTGCTGGGAAGGCACGGCACGGCTTGGCTCGGTTTGCATTTCCACTGCAGTTTAGTAACTGTTATCGCTTTAGAGTGGGCGGGATTATTCACATATCGTTATAGTTGCGC
>NW_015550703.1:0-930 GCF_001515605.1 Sinocyclocheilus anshuiensis | reverse complement strand
TGATCTTTCGCGCGCAGAATTGTGGCAGAATTGTAATCCCATATACACTCGGACTCATCGCCGTCACCCCAAGCATCGAGCTCGTGCGGCTCCTCGGCAACCGCAGAACTGGAACAGCGGGGGTTGAAAGAACATCTCTCCTTCCTCAGAAAGAGAGCAGCCCAGAGCGCAACTTACTCACAAACACAGATATCACGGATACAACAATAGATAAAGGCCGCAAAGCGGTCTTCCTACCTGTTTCCTCGTGAGTCTGTGTGACATGCATCCATACTTATCGGAAACTCATTGTGTCCGCCTTAGAGGAGTAAACTGCTCTATATAAATAGATGGCTTAGAACACAAGAATCTCTTTCCGATGGGCAACAGATAATTAGCTTCCTGAAGGAATTAAAATCTGATGAAATAGCACTGCATATATGAGCATAGGTGACATATGCTCGGGGCGGTGCTAAGCGCTATTGGCCAATAAATTGGCGTGATGGTATAAGGGCTAGCTCTATTTGCCAATAAATTGGCGTGATGGTATAAGGGCTTCAGACATTCGTCACACCGGAGGTGTTCCCATAGCGATGACGTCATCGCAGCATTGAAGTGAACCTATGAGAGGGAACATAGCGCGTTGCGAAGCAGCAGCAGCAACAGCACTGAAGATGATGGGAAGCAGCTTTCTGAGCGCAGACAGAGCTCGCAGTCCTCCAGTGAAAGTGTTGTCCAGCCAGCTGCGTGAGGGCCGAGAGTGTCAGACAGCAAGCGGGAGAGCAGAGTACGTTATCATGCGTCTGGGCCCCGCTGAACAGCGCTGCTTAGCGGTGTCTGTGGTCTGGATGCAGGGCACTGTGCTGGAGGTGCAGGCAGATCACAACACCGTGCTCATTCTGGACGAGACCGGTGTAGTGCCGAAATTTGCACCCTGCCAGATTATGCACC
>NW_015550702.1:0-1373 GCF_001515605.1 Sinocyclocheilus anshuiensis | reverse complement strand
TGTGTTTTACCGCTATTTAAGCAGCACAATGAAAGCCCTGAAGGTTTTCGATTTAATGCACAATTTGCATTAAGGTGCAGTAGATAAAGCCTTAGAAAGTAAAATTGGACACCTGGATCTGTTCCTGCGGTTCCTGATGGGCATCTCACTGGAGTCCAATCAGAGACTCTTACAGGATCTACTGAGAAACACAGAGAACAGCTCAGAGAGCATCAGGAGAACCACACTTTACATTAAAGAGAAGATCAAAGATGGACAAGCAGTCTCCACTGAACGATCCATCAATCTGTTCCTCTGTCTGCTGGAAGTGAAGGATCAGACTCTGTCCAGAGAGATTCAGGAGTTTGTGAAATCAGACAAACACTCAGAGAAGAAACTCTCTCCATCTCACTGCTCAACAATTGCCTACATGCTTCAGATATCAGAGGAAGAACTGGATGAGCTGGATCTCAAGAAATACAACACATCAGATGAAGGTAGAAGAAGACTGATATCAGCTGTGATCAACTGCAGAAAAGCTCTGTGAGTGTTTAACCCATGTCTTACAATGAAGAGTCATTTCTGAATGGAATTGCACTTTCTACCCTCTTGAAAAAAACAGCATATGCTGGTTAGGTATGTTCTGCTGGTGTGAGCTGGTTTAAGCTGGCCATGTGCTGGTTCTAAACTGGTCCTAAGCAACTAGCTCCTGCTCAGTACCAGCTTAGAACCAGCATATGGCCAGCTAAGAATCAGCTTAAACCAACAGCCATGCTTTAAAACATATCTAACCAGCATATGCTGTTTTTTCAACAAGGTATTTGTTTTGCTTATTTTTAGAATGTCCTGATCTGTTTAACAGAAAACAGGGTATTGTTTTGCTTATTTTTAGAATGTCCTGATCTGTTTAACAGAAATTAAGTAGATATCGCACTGCTGATTGTAGAATGAGGTTAAGAATTTAATTATTTTGTGTTCTGTTCTGTTTCAGTCTTGCTGGCTGTAATCTCACTGACTAACATTGTGAGATTGTGTCATCCGCTCTACAATCCTCAAACTCTGTCCTTAGAGAGCTGGACCTGAGTAACAATGACTTGCAGGATTCAGGAGTGAAGCTGCTCTCCGATGGACTGAAGAGTCAAAACTGTCAGCTGGAGATACTGAGGTCTTTTAGAACATTATACATTCATAAATTCTCAAGTTGTTGTCAACGCAGCAGGTCTTTAAGATCAGTTGTCACCAAACACTTTCCCTCTTCCCCTCTTTCTGCCCATTTAAATTTTTGAAGTCAGGCTGACGAGGGAGGTGAGGCAGGTTTGGGGGGTTTGCCTAAAGACTTGATGTCTGATAAAAAAAAAAGCAATTCTGAAAGCCCATCTTTCTGCAATGTCTGC
>NW_015550701.1:419-555 GCF_001515605.1 Sinocyclocheilus anshuiensis | reverse complement strand
TACATGTACATTTAAAACACTTAAAGTTACAAGTTGAAGATGGTGCGGAAACACTATTCTCTTTGTAACCGTCTCTAAACACGACTTTAATAAATCAGTTTTAAGCAAAAGCGATGATTCAGTCCGTTTTATTAAG
>NW_015550701.1:0-409 GCF_001515605.1 Sinocyclocheilus anshuiensis | reverse complement strand
TTTTAAGCGAAAGCTATGATTCAGTCCGTTTTATGCAGTCTTTGTGATTTAGGCCTCAGCCTTTTAGCTTTTTTCCAGGAAACAGGTACAACTGTAACTGCGCGTTGTCATGTCTGACTGTTCATCTTTAAGAAATCATGAAGCCAGCAGTTTTTAACATCTCTTAATTCTCTTAATTTTTCACAATTGTAAATGTTTGTTTAGCTTAAATATTAGTTACAAAAGTGTCAGGCGTGAAGCTTATATGTATTTCTAAATAATCATAATAAAGTTACAGGTTTCCGGTAGTTGGGCGAACACTTGACAGTGTGTTACTCAAACAGTCCTCGGTGTTATCTTTTAATAAAGTATTCCATTGAATGTAACTAAGACAAATTCTGTAACAGCGTTCATAAATGAATATAAATGT
>NW_015550700.1:739-856 GCF_001515605.1 Sinocyclocheilus anshuiensis | reverse complement strand
ACAAAGTAGTTTCGCTTTCCCAACGAAACACAGCGTCACACACGGTGATCTAGAGTGAGCGGCGGCGGCCTAGAGTGAGCAGAGGCCGGGGGCTAGAGTGAGGAACGGCCGGAGGGC
>NW_015550700.1:0-255 GCF_001515605.1 Sinocyclocheilus anshuiensis | reverse complement strand
GGCGTGGCTGACTCTTAACTTTTATAAAGAATATCTCTTTGGATTTGAGACTTTAGTCTTTGCAACTTTACAGATCTCGTTTATGCACCAAGAACTTGTAACACTCCAAAGAGAAAGGAAAAATTGAAATCGCATCATATGACCCCTTTAATGTAAAAGTCAGTGAAAGTGATTTTGTATAAATTATAATATATATTATATTATATATTATAATATAATATATATTTAATATATTATAATTTATACACAATCACT
>NW_015550699.1:0-521 GCF_001515605.1 Sinocyclocheilus anshuiensis | reverse complement strand
ATAAATGAATTGTGTCTTCAGAATTAAACATTCTGTCATCAATTACATTATTACTACTGAAACACAAAAAGACAAAAAAAAGCAAAAACAAAGCAGCACCATACATGTAACCTATATACAATTCACTGCAGTTTCCAGCTGAAATTAACACTTTTTATAAAGTATAAATAAATAGAAAGGTGAAGGAAATTCTAGGTCAAAGTCTAGTTGGTAAATAATAATGCACACGTTCACATTAATATGTGCATACACTCATACATTCTGTATGCCTAATATGTTGAAAATGCAAAAAGTCACATTCAGTTTGCGGTGAAACTTAAGAAAAAGTAGTTTGCATTACTGGGTAGGCCTATTACTGTAGGTCTTTTCATTTAATTAAACATATCTATCTTATCATAATATTAAATGTTTCGCTACTTTGGGCTTACCTAGTATGGAAGGTGGAGGGGCCAAAAGTCTATAAAGGGAATCTGTGAAATTTGACAGTGTCAAGACGCTTTGCATGTTAATGCAGCAATTTG
>NW_015550698.1:0-880 GCF_001515605.1 Sinocyclocheilus anshuiensis | reverse complement strand
ATAAAGCCCTAGGAGAACTGTTGTGCGTCTCAGATCAACACACAGTGGTGTTTCATTAATAAATCCACGTTTTAAATTAATTGAGTGAATCAATGATTCAGTGAACCATTCATAAAGGCAGTCAGGCTGTGTTCGAAATGGCATACTTGCTTACTGCTTACTGCCCAGTACACAGTGCATACTGCCTACTATTTTTTTAAAGAATAGTGTGTGAAACAGTATACAATAAGCAATAAATGTTTCAGAGTAGTATGCTTAAGTGCTGTCACATGACAAACACTGAACATTAATTCAGCACAGCTGTCAAGGTTGTTACCTTAGAAACAAATGAGCTAACTGTTCTTTTTACAAAGGCTTGTTAATAAGGCTTCATACTAGTAAACAATGCTATATTGCCCAATTGAACTCATTTCATAATTGATTAACTTTACATATTGGACAGAACTAAATCAACACTGAGCTGTTTTTATTGATATTTTTGGTAGTTACACTAAGTGGCGATATATTAAAAAGCGATATATTCTAGTTACACTAAGTGCAAATAATGATCAATTCTGTTTACACTAAAATAGCAGCATTTTCTTTAGCAACAGGAGTGTAAATAGTAGTTAGGTGGCAGATATTTATACCTCAATACTGTAGTACATTATAAAACAGTATGCAATGACATATTGAGTGTAAATTATCACATATATATAAATTGTATTAGATGAATGCCACTTTATTGGGACAAAAACCTACCTAAAGCATACACAACACTGTATTATTGAGGCATTTTATTTACACTTTTCAAATATTTACTTAATTTTTATTGAAAAGAAATTTCTTTCTGATATGGTATGTGATGGGAAAAGGAGAAGCATGAGTTTGACAAAAGCCA
>NW_015550697.1:0-591 GCF_001515605.1 Sinocyclocheilus anshuiensis | reverse complement strand
GACACCCCCTGTCACTTCCGTCACCAACACCACCAGTTCTTCGCCGACAGTGGTCGCCAGTCCCATGGTCAAACAAGCACCCTTCTCTGGCGCGGCGGAGGAGTGCCATGGCCAAACCAGCACCCTTCTCTGGCGTGGCGGAGGAGTGCAACGGATTTATTCTGCAGTGCTCAGTGGCCTTGGAAATGCAGCCTCATCTCTATCCATCAGACAGAGTGAAGATCGCCTTTATCATATCCCTGCTGACAGTACGAGCGCTCCAGTGGGCCAATCCGGTACTGTAACCCAATCACTAAATAATTTCATCGAGCATTTCCGTGAAGTTTTTGGCAGACCAGCGGGTAATTCCTCAGTCAGTGAGCAACTATATCATCTTTGTCAAGGTTCCATGTCAATGAATGATTATGCTCTCAAGTTCAGGACCCTCGCTGCAGCGAGTGGCTGGAATGAGTGCTCGCTCCTCACCACATACCGGCAGGGATTGGACCCGAGAATGGGGCTGCAGCTCTCATAGCATATGATGATTGCTACGGCTTAGAGCATTTAATTCAATTATCCATCAGATGTGCCAATCGGATGCAGTCTTGTTTT
>NW_015550696.1:0-558 GCF_001515605.1 Sinocyclocheilus anshuiensis | reverse complement strand
CTTTGGTACATTCATGCAATTGATTATGTACATTTGTCTGTGGTTCCTACATTATCAGTTGCTAATGTCATGTTGCTCCAAATTTATTATATAGTTCTCTGTGCAATAGTCTTGCCCCTCAAAACATCTAGTCATTAGTTCATAAGTCAATAAAAGCAGAATGGTTGATTTAGTTGTCATAAACTGTCGAGCATATTTTCTACACATTTCTATTAGACTTTTTGTAAATTTGCCATAAATTGTGCAGGTGAATCTTGACGTTCACTAATGAAGATAATGTAGATCAGCTAATGATAAACCAATTATCTGAAATAGCTCAAAGGTGCATCTCATGAACCTTCAATTGGAAAGCATAGACAGAGGACAACACAAGGGTTACAAATTCTGACAATGGATAGAATTTTACTGTAAAAAATACGGTAGCAACGTTTTAGGTTTTACGGTTTTAACTTAAATTTAATTAAATTTCATTAACTGATATGTTAATATACCAACCTGTTGAAGTATTTAAAACTGTTTTGTACCTTTGTAATACACTGATAACCACCAAATACAGGA
>NW_015550695.1:0-429 GCF_001515605.1 Sinocyclocheilus anshuiensis | reverse complement strand
GAATATCTATTAAATATATTAGCTACCTCTTCACAAATATTTTTTGCATATTGGCGAGGTAGATTCCCATCGGCTCCCTGGTGAACCACACTTCAGTGTCCTAGAGTTTGCACAAAGGGATGCGCCTGGGATGCAGATAAAAGGCTCCGGCATTGACAGGACACTTTGACGGGTATTTTTTGAAGCCTTTCACAGGACAAAGTGGGTCACCGGGGCACTCAAACATAAATCCTCGTAAAGTCTCTCTGTCAGATGGAGTAGGATCTTTGTGATTTTTTGTTTCTGGGTTATGTGCCAAGGTTAGGTATTCCAAGCCATTCTCGTCTTGTTGAAGAACGAAAGACTGTTTAGATAGGTCGCGGTTTCCTTCTCTCCCGCTCCGTCCGAAACACAGCTGTATGTCAAACCAAACTTTCCGTACAAGCCCGA
>NW_015550694.1:0-499 GCF_001515605.1 Sinocyclocheilus anshuiensis | reverse complement strand
ATTAATGTTGGAACAATGCTTTATAAAGGATGAATTGACTATTTATAGTGTGCAGTTATTATAAAGTGTTACCAATTTTTTTAATGTCTAGGTTTTGAATATTAACTGACAATAATACATGGTATATAATTATTGTTCATGTTAATTAATACAGTTAATGTTAATAACTGAAACCTTATTGTAAAGTGTTACTAAAGTTTTATATATTGTTCTGTGTATGTGTGTTTCACAGTCTTGATGGTTTGGATTAACCCTTTAATTGCCGTATCCCTTAAAACCAGACTGCCGGAGGGTTACTGTAAATGCATGTGCCCGCTGTGCACCGTTCTCCTGATGCCTCCGGGATGGCGTTTGCACTGACGGCTTGGGCCCGCCATCGCTGCTTGCAGCTATATTTTATTTTTTATTTTTTGCAAACTTCCGGGCATTTTTTGGGGCCTTAACATGCTCAAAGACTCTTGAAAATTGGCACACACATTGGAATCTGCGGCTATTAGGC
>NW_015550693.1:0-3705 GCF_001515605.1 Sinocyclocheilus anshuiensis | reverse complement strand
GAAAAAGGCGGATCGGAGCATCCCTACCTTTTACACATTGTAATACGTCCAAATTGTACGTTTTAGCATCAATCAAAGCGTAAAACAATTAATGTTATGTGCTTGTAAACGTTACATACTAATACCTATGTATAAACAATGAGACCAGGCTGGAACTGGCCCCAGGCCGATTTGTATGGATAGGCAAGCTAGGCGGTCACCTGGGGCACCAATGAGTGCATGTACTGGCACTACATTTTAGCAGGGTTGTGATAAAGAGTGGCACAGAAACCTGAAATATGATTGCCGCCCCCACTGGATCCTCCAACATCATTGGATCAGAGCACTGTCAATTACTGCCTGATTGTTGCATGCAAAGTTTGCATTTGGAGCACACAACAACACTGTTAGATCAATGAGTAATGCTTTTTTTTTTTTGCCATGCAATAAAGCTAACCTCAAAGGCCAATTTAAAATAATGGTAGAAGTAAAAAGTGCAGAAAATCAGTATTTTGTCTATGCAGTATTTGTGGCAGTCGAGAAATCATGCTACGAAATTGGTCCAAAAGGTGTGCGTTTTTGCGCCAATGCATTGTTAAAGGATCAGCGTGTTGTGTAATATTTACATATAAAACTTTAACGGGCAATTAAAAAAATATTGGTATAGTAAATTCACAAGATCAGTACATCCTTTATTAAACCACTTTGTTAAATAGGAGCAGCGACATACACATAGAGGGCAGAGCGTTGCGTCATTTAAATGAGAAGTTCACGCGTCAATGAGTAACAAAGGAATAAGTAGCTGCATTCTGATTACTTTTATGTCACTTATCAAGCTTTTTTATGTAGCTTGGCGTAATAAAGGGTTTTGTAGTTTTGACTGAAATAATAATGGAAAAAAACGGACACTTTAAATCAAACAACAACAAAACGGTAAAAAAAACAAAGATAAAGACAAAAAGTAGTCATTGATGTCGAAGCATGTATCTAAATCCAAATGTAATACAATTAATTTGGGGGTGGGCGCCAAAAGGGATTTCGCCTAGGGCGTCAAAATGGCTAGAAACTGCCATGCAAGTCCCAGTCTATGCCGGGGCCCGTTTCTGATCATGACAGTGGACAAAGGCTTGCTACATTTCGATTGGATCTTGGCAGACTAACATAAGCTAACTGTCCAACGCTATCAGATAAAGATGCTAGGATAATGGCCAGACACCTCTTAGAGGGCAAGAGGATGACATCTGGTACTAAGCCCAGGAAGGACAGGACTTCTCATTGGTCAGAATGCAGTTTCTGCCCTTCACCCACTTAGAGACCTAAGGCTTTGGCTTCTGACCACCATAAAAATTTGTGAGGACCTCTGGATGCAGCAGCAGTGTGTGAAGCAAAGAGAGATCAAAGAGATCCATCCAAATCCATTCATTACTGTGTTTCCAAACCTTAAAACTGATGCAAACTACAACACACACATCTAATACTCATTCAGAGAAATCGGTATTCTCAGTGACAGCTATGTGTAGTGTAACATCTTACACAAACTCAGCTGTTAATGGACAAATTAAAATAAAGGCAATACATTACATCTGGCTGGATCAATAGCCTCTGCAGTGCTGCGTTCTTGATTCTCTGAATCTCCATTGCTGGCGGAGACTGTCTGTGGGTCCACGGCTAAAGCACTTTTCTCTCTGTGTTATTGTGAATCTTTGAACACATTCAGCTCATAATAACTTGCACTAAAGCCTGCGCTGTTGTTGCTAATTAAAATGTCCGTATGGTTGCAGTGATGAGTGGTATCATGTACAGTAAGATTTCTTGATGTTTTTAAAAGAAGTCTATTATGCTCACTGAGGATGCACTTATGTGATCAAAAATACAGTAAAAACTAATATTGTGAAATATTTTTACACAATATGTTTTCTGTTTTAATACAATATGTTGTCAAATGTCATTTATTCCTGTGATGGCAAAGCTGAACCTTCAGTATGGAAGCAAAATAATGCCATATGTCTTTAAAACAAAAAAAGCATGTTGAATAGCACTAACTGCAAAAACAATGCATTGCATTAAAAGTGCTTGCATTTTAATGCCTCGTATTTCCAGGGCTTGCATTTTTAGGGGCTGAAATTTAACATAGTTGTTTATTTAAGCTGTCAATATTTCAATTCAAAACATTTCAAACAAATTTTCATAATTAATTCAAAAATAAATTTTCATAAATAAATAAATTCAATAGTTAATATTCACCTTCCTGAGTTCACTCCCAAAATATTCAATCTGTTTAAAAATACGATGTATAATATGCGACAGGCAATTTTCGATCCATTTTATTTCACTTTACAAATTCGCTTCCACAAATTCAGTGGTTAAAATTCGACAGAAAATTCAGCATTGCACATCCGGGAGCGCTTCCACTAATTCAGTGGTTCAAATTCGACAGAAAATTCAGCATTGCACATACGGGAACTGCAGGAATAGCAGTAGATTACCGATGCATGATCTGCATCTGCTGTTAGTCGCTCACCAGCAGGTGGCGCAAGACCAAAGCAACAGGTAGAGCAAGCCATTCATTCACAGAAACTAATCTGCAGAAATGGAGCAAGCGGTAAATAGAACATTTATGGTTATCAGGGCCAGTATGTATATGTGGAAAAGCTGATTAATACAGTGGCCGAGAGAGCTCAACGCGCTGCAACTTCATGCAAATGAAAACACATGCAAATAGAAAAAGCACCAGCAAATCAAGAAAACATTATCAGTTTGACAGCAGGTGCTGCAAATGCTCACAACGCAAACAAATAAATAATTTTATTTGCAGCGTGTTTCTTTGTTTGGTTGTGTTGTGAGTATTTGCAGTGCATTTCTTTATTTGATTGTGTTGTGAGCATTTGCAGCACGTGTGTTGTCAAACTGATTAAGTTGTTTTCTTAATTTGCAGGTGTTTTTTTTTTCTATTTGCAGCGCGTTGAGCTGTCTCGGCCTCCGTAGATTAAGACTCAAGAGCTGTGTTTACATTTAATTCAGCATCTTCTCTGTTACTCGTTTCCCCGTGAAGCCACATGTAAGCAGCTTTCTCTACCAAAAGAGATTATAATGCTTTTTTACCCAATGCTGATATACAGAACTAGCATTACATCTAAGATATTTTCCACATATACATACTGGCCCTGATAACCATAAAAGTTCTATTTACCGCTTGCTCCATTTCTGCAGATTAGTTTCTGTGAATGAATGGCTTGCTCTACCTGTTGCTTTGGTCTTGCGCCACCTGCTGGTGAGCGACTAACAGCAGATGCAGATCCTGTTGCTTTGGTCTTCATCAACAGCCGCTTGCGCCACCTGCTGGTGAGCGACTGACAGCAGCTGGAGATCATGCATCGGTGCTCTACTGCTATTCCTGCAGCTCCCAGATGTGCAGTGGCGAATTTTCTGTCGAATTTTAACCACTGAATTTGTGGAAGCGAATTTGGAAAGTGAAATAAAATTGACCGAAATTTGCCTGTCGAATATTATATATCGTATTTTTAAACAGATTTAATATTTTGGAAGTGAATTCTGGAAGGTGAATATGAATTATTGAATTTTTAACTATGAAAAGGTGTGAAATGTTTTTAATTGAAATACTGACAGCTTAAATAAACAACTATGTTACATTTCAGCCCCTGAAAATACAAGGCATAAAACTGCAAGCACTGTTAATGCAATGCATTATTTTTTTCAGTTAGTGCA
>NW_015550692.1:0-552 GCF_001515605.1 Sinocyclocheilus anshuiensis | reverse complement strand
TTCAATATGCGTTGACACAAATGACTTATTTGAATTTTTCATTGACACAACATTGCATTGAGTTGTTAGAAAAGAAATGCTTAGAGACGTAATTGCTTGATGACGTCAGGAACCGTTTTTGAACCGGTTCAATGAGATATTGGAGAAAACTCTTGTCAATTCTGTGAAATTTATATTGAAACCACTGAACATATATATATTTTTTATTGTAATTACTCAAAGTTGTTTTGGACTCAATTGTGCAGTAAAATGTCATGTATAATTACATGTGTAAATCCCCTTGAATATAAACAAATTAAGTTTGGTGTGCTTAAGAAAGATTGTTCACAACATTACTTGGTTAACAACCTTTTTGAAGTTGCTAAATAAACCCCTCCATCCTTTCCTCACTTTTCTAATGAACTTAAAATTTTTGCTGCTTCTCTTGATGCCCTTTCAAATGAAAAAGCTACTAGTTGCCAGTTTCTTCAGTGAGCTAAGTTCCCTATAACGCCTTGCTACCCCTTAAAATGCTTTTATTATTATTTTTACTTTATTTTAATTAATTAATTA
>NW_015550691.1:0-475 GCF_001515605.1 Sinocyclocheilus anshuiensis | reverse complement strand
AACATTGATTCTTAGCTAACCGAGGCTGATGTTCTGTGTGTATTTTACCTTATGCAAATTATTCAGAAGTTGTATGAAAATACTTTTATGACATTTAAATTAGTTTTGTGCGCCTCAAAAGAAAAAACCCATATGGGTTTGGAACCACATGAGAGAGATTAAATGACAGAACGATAATTTTTAGTGAATCATTTGCTTTAACACTTGGTTCCTTGCAATCATTCTTGTTTAAGCAAACGCCTGACATTTATTTTAAGGTTGTTCTTTTATTCTCCGTCTTGCAATGCATGCTTAACATTTAACTAATTAAAAATACAAAATCAAACAAGCAACTCAACTTTTATAGGTATTTTACCAAGCAAAAGAGTTTTCAGGGACATTAACGGTTAAGAAAGAAAAAAGAAAGAAAGCTTTATCACCAAGTATGTTTACACACACACACACACAGGGCCGGAGTGGGACTCATTTTCAGCTC
>NW_015550690.1:277-512 GCF_001515605.1 Sinocyclocheilus anshuiensis | reverse complement strand
AGTCATTATAATCCGTAATTATGTCTCCACTGGATGCAACAAATGTTACAAATGCCTCGTTTAAAATGGCTTTTAATGTTTTTGTCTCGTCGTGTCGAGACAAGGCATCACAATATGGTGAGGGGCGTAACATTTCCGTCACACGCTTGAAGTATTCGGCCAATAACAACGCACTTGATAGCTGGCCAATCACAGCACACCTCGCTTTTCAGACCGATGAGCTTTGTAAAAATCG
>NW_015550690.1:0-266 GCF_001515605.1 Sinocyclocheilus anshuiensis | reverse complement strand
GCTGGCCAATCAGAGCACACCTCGCTTTTCAGACCGATGAGCTTTGTAAAAATCGACGCCTTTCAGAAATGCGGGGGATAGAGGAGAAACAATAATGTACAGTATGTGGAAAATGAGGTGTTTTTTTAACCTTAAACCACATAAACACGTTTCATTACACCAAATACACCAAATAATGTTATTTATGTCACGAATATTGTCCATGGACTTCCGTTCAATCACCACCAGAGGTCACCCTTTCCATTTTCATTGACTCTCGCACTACA
>NW_015550689.1:0-3377 GCF_001515605.1 Sinocyclocheilus anshuiensis | reverse complement strand
GCCTAATTTGGTGCTCTAAAATGACTGGTCTTTTACAAATTGCTTATCACTCATTATGCTTAACTATCACCAAATCTTCCTGAAACTGATTGCAGGGCTCCAGACTGTGACTAAAGTGGTTGCATTTGCGACTTAAAATTATTAATTTGAGAGTTTGGTGACGTCGCCACTGACGAGTGGCTGTGCACAGTTTTGGTGAGAAAACGACCAGTGCTAACGGTGCACTTGCTAAAAGCAGATCTGGTTGTGGCATTGGTGGTGTTGTGATAATACTGTATACCGTGATAAAGCTTTAGCAATTATTGCAACAGGAAAATCTGATCGCGTCACAAGCCTAGCTCCCACTTTAAGTGAACCTTAGTTCCCAGGACATCTACAGTACAAGATTAATTAAAATGCTGATAAACGACTGAAAACATGAGACCAACACATGTGACTAATGTTAAATAAAAATACTCACTTCTGTGGCACCTAAAGTCAAATAGCAAGTTCTAAGAGTTTGTTTTGCCTTGTTAGTACTGATTGAAACAACGTTTTACCAATGTTGTCACACCCAAACTTCTAGGTTCAAATGCAGTCGAGGGTCTTTACTGCAGGGTGATGGCACAAACTGGGGCGATTGGGGCGACTGGAGTAATACATGAATTAAACATTCATCATGACATTGTTTGTATGATCTATAACCAGTACCGTTTCTAGGCATAAGCAAGCTAGGCGGTCGCCTAGGGCGCCACCAGCAGGAGGGGGCGCTAATGAGCGCACATACTGGCACTACATTTTAGCAGGGTTGTGATAAAGAGTGGCACGACCACCCTGAAATATAATTGCCGCCCCCACTGGATCCCCCACCATCACTGGGCTAGATTACTGTCAATCTGATGATGCCTGTATGCCATTGGATCAGAGCGCTGTCAATTGCTGCCTCTTATTGTTGCATGCAAAGTTTGCATTTGGAGCGCTCAACAATGCCATTAGATCAATGGGTTCTGTCAGTGCTTTGGCAAGGTAAGGCTTTTTTTTTTTTTTTTTTTTTTTTTTTTTTTCCATGCCTGACTAATCAAAGAGATTCTTTGTGAAGAACAGACACTTCCACCCTATTTAAAAATTTTAATTACTTAAACGTATTTGATAAACATTTATTTCATGGCAAGTATACTACAAATATATTTTATGTACTTAATAAAATACCCTGCAGTTGTATTTTTAGTGTTCTAAACTGGTATACGTCTGCTAAAATGAAATGACTAATTTTGTACTTTGCACTTTAATTGTAAAAAAAGTAGTGCTGAAATCCAACTACAGATGTACTGAAGTATATTTGATTGTGCTAAAGTGGCACTATTGCAAGTATACTTCAGGTACACTTTAAATATTTTGCATTTAAAGACTATTATTCAAAGACCATTCAATCCTTATCAAAAGTGATATTAAACCGCGTATTAGACTTCATTTAAGAGTTGTGCACAAGTGAGAAAGCATAGCATGAGAGGAGTCTTTACAATAACTAAAGGGTTTGTTAACCCATTAAATATCAAAATAAAAACTGCACTAAGAATTTTCCGAACGGTCCAGGAAATGCCATTTGAAATGAGTTTATTTTTTATTTTTTTTATGTGTCCATTCAGCTGATTAAAAACATCACAATCCACAACTCTACACCCCACAGCACTCCAGTCCATCAATTAACATCTGGAGAAGACAAAAGCTGAAAGAAATCCATGAAGACAATTAAAATATGAATCCATAACGCTTTCTCCAGTGGAAAGTGGTCTGGTCTGAATCGGGAGATAAATCTGCACAGTTTAAACAGCTCTAAACCAATCTGTGGCTGGATTTTGATGAGTCAACAGGGGAAGAACTTTTTCATTTGAGGAAATGTTAGTATGGATTATGGACTAAAAGTGTGTTGATGGATTTGTTTCAGCTTTTGTCTTCTCCAGATGTTAACTGATGGACTGGAGTGCTGTGGATTATTGTGATGTTTTTATCAGCTGTTTGGACTCATTCTGACGGCACCCATTCACTGCAGCAAGTGATGCAATGCTGCATTAGGTTTATTTTTGGATGAAGTAATCATTTAAAGGAGTCTGCTTTCCAGTATACACTGTAAACCCGAACAGTACTACTAACTGATACAGATTAAGAACACTGCAATTAAAGTCTGTTAAATCGTTAATGCAACTTATAACAATTACATTTTCTGAACGAGGAATTGAGTTTTATTTTTGCGTGGCTCAACAGTTTTGAGTAAACTCTTCTATTTAAATTATTATTTAAGTTTACTGAGTGACGTAAAGTGACGTCCCCTCGTTGCTCTAACCGACGTTCAGAAGAATCCATTCAACATGGCGGATAATCGCAAGCGACCGAGCAAACTTAATGGAACAACTTGTAAGTAAATCAAAACAACTGTGACAATGTCTTATTTGCTTTTTGAGTGTTGTAAGAATATCATGATAAAGGGATGTTTTCATTTTTGGGAAACGCTGTTTTTACACAGCGCTGTAAAGCGCGACATTTCACTAGTGCTTTTGAATGCGCATTTTGAATGCTATTTTAGCGTCACTGCTTATTGTATAATGTTAACGTTAGCAGGCATTTTCAGTAAACCCAGTCCTAACGTACGCTTTGAATGTCGCTGCTGTTAACTGAAATGTTTAGGGCTGCGTTTCTCAAAAGCATCGTGAGCTAATGTTAAGTCGATTGAGACCATTTGGTGGCAAATGTTTCTACGAGCATCTTAGCCAAACAATGCTTTTTCTGGGAAATGCCCTGGTAAATGTGGTTTTATTTGGTCTGTTTTTAAACAACTAGCTGCTAAGAGTATTAATCCAAAATTAGGTTAAAGCTAATACACAGACATTAATTTTGCAATATATTAATTTTACAAAAGCAATCTACAAACTTGTAGTAACCCTTTACAAACTGTCTTTAATTGCAGGCTGAGCTGGATGCTGAATACAAAAGTGAGCCTCAAAACTTAAGGTAACTTTTCTTCAGTTGAAGAGCAAGTTGTGTGATGTGTCCTTGCATAACAGGACACAGACTCAGCTTTCTCTTTTCTACGTTGTTGGTTATACACTTGTGCGTGTTTGTGGTTTTCTAGGTTTGTGCTGAGCTTCACCATATCAGAGAAAGTGGCGCACACCAGCAAGATTTCACTGTGCTTAGTTTCACCATATCAGAAAGTGGCACACGCCAGCAAGATTTCACAGATGTTGCATGACATTCTAAATGTTTGATCTTCAGGTGAGTGCAAATTAACAAACACTAACTACCTCCATCACGGTCTTCATTGTATATAAAATAAAGTTGGCCTGCTTGTTTGTTTGTTTTTTTGTTTACATGATGTCAACATGCTCTCCCAGTGTACGTGT
>NW_015550688.1:714-846 GCF_001515605.1 Sinocyclocheilus anshuiensis | reverse complement strand
ACAAGCATACCAGGCTGACCTGCTCAGGGGTGGGGCTGCTGAGCGTGAGCAGCTCAAGCCGTCAAGCTCCTCATATCGCCAGTCTCAAAAAAAGAGCGTTGCAACCCGCACCCCTCCACAGAAGATCGGGGG
>NW_015550688.1:0-229 GCF_001515605.1 Sinocyclocheilus anshuiensis | reverse complement strand
ACCAAATATCTCAAAATGGGTCCTGCAGATTGTAGAGAAAGGTTACAGAATCCAGTTCGGTTCTCGTCCGCCTCGTTCAACGGGGTCATCCCCACACTAGTGGGCCCCGAGCAGGCTCTCGTAATGGAACATGAAGTGTAATCAGCGCCAGCAGTGACCTTCTCTGACTCTCGCGACTGCGGTGAGGATCGACTCAATCCGAGCAGGGGACATACGTGCCTGCATCGTG
>NW_015550687.1:0-1317 GCF_001515605.1 Sinocyclocheilus anshuiensis | reverse complement strand
TATATATATAAATGCATATTTTTCAATTAAAGACAGCTTATATATTTAACATGGGCTGCTTTTGGTGCTTGACACCTTCTTATTAGTAATTTTGTGTTTTTTAAGAATAAGGTTAAGATTTATGCTGAAAGACGACTTCCCTTACTGATAAAATAATCTCTCAGGGGCCCCTCGCTCACGGCCCCGAAGCACGAAACCGTACGACTTTCCAAACAAAAGCACTTCTCCTTTAGCATGAAAGCACTCGAAAGGCTCTGACTGTGCAAGAGACAAAGAGGGCTGAGGGAGAGATTCTGTGCAGAAAACCTCAAACTGTTCCCTTGGCTCTAGGGCCCGGCGCCTTTGGGACGTCGCTCAGGGCCGCCCCAGGGGCCACCGTGCCGAGTTTCGGGCCCCTGGGACCTTTCTGAATAAATCTCACTTGCCACTTATTCGAATGGGTTTGGACTAGCGGTTTCGTGGACGCGGCTCCGAAAGGGCTGATCGGCTAGAAGGCGCCATTTGCATATCGTCAGGGGTCCCTTTAGCGGGCGGAAAAGTTCGGTGACCCTTCGACCTCGTTCGGGGGTCAACAGTTCGAAAAAGGGACCGCGCGTCCACGAAACAGTTGTTCACTTAAATGGGGAGAGGGACGTCCCCCGTTTGGAGACCATAGGACGTAGGGCCCCGAAGATCCGAGATTCTCACATCTCAGGGGCCCCTCGCTCACGGCCCCGAAGCACGAAACCGTACGACTTTCCAAACAAAAGTGCTTCTCCTTTAGCATGAAAGCACTCGAAAGGCTCTGACTGTGCAAGAGACAAAGAGGGCTGAGGGAGAGATTCTGTGCAGAAGGCCTCAAACTTTTCCCTTGGCTCTAGGGCCCGGCGCCTTTGGGACGTCGCTCAGGGCCACCCCAGGGGCCACCGTGCCGAGTTTTGGGCCCCTGGGACCTTTCTGAATAAATCCCACTTGCCAATTATTCGAATGGGTTTGGCCTAGCGAAAGGGCCGATTGGCTAGAGGGCGCCATTTGCGTATCGTCAGGGGTCCCTCTAGCGGGCGGAAAAGTTTGGTGACCCTTCGACCTCGTTCGGGGGTCAACAGGTTGAAAAAAGGACCGCGCGTCCACAAAACAGTTACACACTTAAATGGGAAGCGGGACGTCTCCCGTATGGAGACGGAAGGTCATCAGACCCCGAAACTCAGCACGCACCACCGTCTTGGGCCCCTCGTTCGGGACCCCGAGTTTGAGGGCCCTAGCCGCTTCCTAAGCCATTTAAGTCTGGCCGCACGTCTCACTGAAATCGGGCCTGTTTCTGGGTCTCTCCCATTGACT
>NW_015550686.1:348-526 GCF_001515605.1 Sinocyclocheilus anshuiensis | reverse complement strand
CGCCGTCATCGCCACGGAGGAGCAGGACCGAGCAGGGCACAGACGTGCGCGTCAGCGTCGAGGGACGTAGTCACGTGCACACTCTAAAAATAGCTCACTGAAAGTTCTAATGAGCGGGTATCGCGATTGCGGCACAGTCAGCGATGAAACGCCAGAAGCAGCAACAGATGACTTTAAT
>NW_015550686.1:0-236 GCF_001515605.1 Sinocyclocheilus anshuiensis | reverse complement strand
AAATTAGCTCAGGTCAGGATAATCATATTTTCTGTCTACACCTGTTAATGTTAGCCTACGTTGACTGAGCTAACGTTAACATACACTGTTGCTAGGTAACAGACTGTTGTTAGCTTAATATTTAATGTAGAACAGTGGCTCCCAAACTTGGGTACGCGAACGAAATGCTGAGTTTTGCGGTGTTTCGTGAACACGAAGACCACAAGGGCACAAGTGTGTGTCGAACTTTTCATTAC
>NW_015550685.1:0-1860 GCF_001515605.1 Sinocyclocheilus anshuiensis | reverse complement strand
TGTCAGACTCTGTTCCGTGTCTGTGTGTGTTTCCTTCCCCCACGTACTCCATGTTATGATTATTTCCTTATTTGGTCTTTCTGTTCCTGTCTTGATTGTGTTATCATTTGTTCCAGGTGTTCCCCGTTCTATTCCATTGTTCCCAGGTGTGTCCCATTAGTTTCAGTCTATTTATATTGTTTTCTGCCCCTTGTTTCCCTTCCGGTATTGATCGTCTATTCCCGTGTCCTATGTGTGATTCCTGTGGTGTAAATGTCAATGAAGACTGTGTATCCAGATTCTCCAGCGTTCTCCTCATTCCTTGTTCCTCGCTCCTCACCGAAGGCGCACCGTGACAAATATCAGTTTGATCCATTTGTTCCTTCACCAGAGCTGGTTTGCCTAATATAAACAAACAAACAGAAAAGTTAGCATGGCCTTTTTAGATTTCTTGTGTAATGAACTGTTGTATAAGAGCACTGAATATCAGTCGTGACGTCCCACAGATAATGCTTAAATAAAGCTCTTCCCGAGGAACTTTGTACGACATTGACACATCTCTTTGTTTATTCAGATCTCTTTTTTGTTTAAAGTTGCATGTCTACCTCATGTGGTTACAGCTCCATCTACCCAGCAGGCAATTGTGAAAAATCTCAGTTCTACATGTTTCACGTGCCGCTCTCCAATAGCAGAACTTGGCTGAAGATAAAACCACAAGCTATGGTAAATGGGCCAAGGATAAAGACAGAGATAAACTCTATTTGATGACGAAAGCTCCAATTCCTGCCGAGTCTCCTCATCTTCAGCAGGTGGGCTATTTTTGACTCGGCCCATACTGTTCAGACTATAAAACACTTCTACTTGCAAAGAGCACATAGTGAGGCGTAAAGCGAGTAAGTGGATAAACCGTTGGGTGACTGGATATTTTGATGAACCGTTACTCTCTTGTTAGTGTTAATGCACTATCAATCGTCCACAGCGTGCATTTTATGGTTGGTATTAAGTCATTAAAGGTCAGTATTACGTCATTTGCCTGACACTTTTATCCAGAGTGACTTACAGTGCATTCAAGGTGTCCATTTTATCAGTTCTTGAGATCCCTGGAAATCAAACCCATGGCTTTGGTGTTGTTAGCTGTATGCTTTACTGTCTCCGCTACCGTGTTCATAAACAAGTACAGTCAAAACTAGTAAAAAAGTCAGGGTTTTTTTTATGTTTTGAGGGGATTTTTAAATTGTTTTCTATGTGAATATATTGTAAAAAAGTGATTCCTGTGATCAAAGCAGAATTTTCAGCATCATTACTCCAGTCTTCAGCATCACATGATCCTTCAGAAATCATTCTAATATGCTGATGATTTTTATTATTATGTTGAAAACACTTGTGCTGCTCATTTTATTTTATTTTATTCAGACTGTGATATACTTTTGATATACTTATAGAACATTACGACTGTTTAATAGTTCTATAAACAGTTCAATAAGCAAATACAATAATATTAGGTCACTTATTTTAGGCGGAAACAGCACATCTCACAGCAACCAGCCAATTCATTGCTGACTGATTCCGTGTTTTGAACGAATCGGTTGAGTCAAAGTTTCATTAGCCCATGTATAAACATTTGCTGAATCTGCCGTTTGAACGAATCGTTTGAATGAACGACTCAATGACTCACTCATTAAACGCTCACTACTGGCACTTACTGGCGTTTTAATTTCGTTGAAAAGTATAATTTCCACCATAATTTCTTGTTTGTATATTCAAAAATATTTAAAATAATCTCAATATTATATAATGCAGTTGTATTTTTCAGTGTAAATTATTTAATTTGATTAAGTATAGATAATCACATTATTATAATTGTAATGTAAATTTGAAATG
>NW_015550684.1:0-12555 GCF_001515605.1 Sinocyclocheilus anshuiensis | reverse complement strand
ATATATATATATACACTTTGTGTTGAATACTTTGACATTAAATTACACAAAAAACTAGTTAACACTGCTTTGGCTGATTCTAATACAACGCCTGAGAAAGTGATGGTAAATTTGACATCTGTCTTTCTTATGTCTGCCATAATCAATCTCTACAAAAATGTGTTCTTCTTTTAGAATATTAAGGATTAATATTAATATTATTATTTAGGATATTAAATTTTGCTATTTGAGCAAAATGAGCATCACTATAGATGTTTACACATCTATATGACAACTTCCGCTTCTGAAAACTATTTTGCTACTGCAAGTTTTTTGTGTTAACACTGCTGTACATGTATGAATGTGTTTCCACACCGTTGTACTCTTTTCTGATGAAGCGCTCCAGACTGCCCAGAATCTGCTCCCTCTTCTGCTGCTCGATGAGAGACGGTGACAACTCACCTACAAACACAAAAAACATCACAACGGAGCCTGAAGTAAATGTAAGGGTAAATGCAAATAAATGCACTCAAGCTGATTGATCGGAATGCGCTGGAGTATTAAAACAGATGCTGGTAAAGCATGGGACGGCGCTCACGGTAGCACAGCATGCAGAGTCCGTCCAGGATTTCTCTGAAGCGCTCGGTCATGGGCGGCAGGGGTTTTAGCTCAATCTTCTTGAAGTCTTCAGGACATTCGTCTTTAAGGTGGCCGTCTCGCTTGCAGATGCTGCACACGACTGTTGGCGGCTGTGAAGAGAAACAACCAGAAGACGCTTAATTTCTGGTTCACAGCACCGGATTATTTAGGCTACCATAATACATGTGATGCACATGTGTGCCATAGTATAGGCTAATCTTTATTAAAAAAAAAAGACTCCAGACGATTGAATTATTGGATTGCATGCCAATTCCACCCTCTCTTAGAATTAGAGAGTCTATCTTTTTCACTGCTGTGCCTTTAAACCTCTTTTATATACTATCGTTCAAAAGTTTGTGGTCAGTACATTTTTTTTCCTTAAAATAACTTATATTTCGCAAGGGTTTATTAAATTGATCAAAAGTGACAGTAAAGACATTTATAATGTTACAACAGATTTCTATTTCAAATAAATGCTGATCTATTTAACTTTCTATTCATCAAGGAACACAAAAAAACAAAATGTATCACTGTTTCCACAAAAATATGAAGCAGAACAACTGTTTTTAACACTGATAATTATAAGAAATGTTTCTTGAGCAGCAAATCAGTATATTAGAATGATTTCTGAAGCATCATGTGACACTGAAGACTGGAGCAATGATGCTGAAAATCACAGCAATAAATTAAATTTTAACATATTCACATAGAAAATAGTTATTTTGAATTGTAACAATATTTCACAATATTACCGCTTTTTCTATATGTTTTTTATCCTGATTTTTTTTTCACTTGGTGAGCATAAAAACAAAGACGCTATAAAAAAAAAAAAGAAAAGAAAACCTAGTGACCCCAAACTTTTAAACTTTTTCCTTCACATGTGAAATAATTTCTTAATTCAGACCAATCCACTACTGAATCGTTCATACCATTTTGAAAGCCGGTTTTGGTCGATTCACTGAAAAAAATTGATTAATTTACATAATTTCGCTAAAAAAATAAAACAAATAAAATGATCGCTGGCCATTTAGTTCACATAAACTACACAAGATCAATATCTACCCGATTTTTGAGCCAAACATAAGTAGAATATAAGTCAAGCACCACAAATATTTACACAGTATCCTGTGCAATTACCTTTCCTCCAGTGAAGATCATCCTGTCAAAGATGTAGTGCATGTCTTCTGGAGCAATACTGTCCTGTTTCTCCATCTCTTGATCTTTATCCTCCTCCTCATCCTCCTCGCTATCCATCAGCAGGCCGTTCAGGGCAGAAGGAGACTCCGCTGTGGAGGGTTCCTGTGAAACAGACTCAGATCTGGTGTCCATCCCAGCGTCGCTCACCAGGAGCTCTGTGAACCCCGCTCTCAGGCTCTCCTCTTCCTCCATATCCCTCTCGTCCTCATCATCACTGCTGTCTGCGTCCTCCTCGCCGCTCTTCTCCGCCTCCGCACGGTTCTTTCGGTCCAGGCTACGGGATCGGGCCGTGCGAGAGCGTCTGGGTTTCTGCCTCAGTAAGCCGCGGCTGGCGTTCGCTCCGTTTCTGCTCTGAGGACAGGCGAAATACTTGTAGGCCGTGCGGAAACGTTCCTGGATGTACTCAAAAACCATCTGACTGTTCAGACTGCGAGCCACGTTCCTCTTCAACGCAAATGGATCTGAAACACACCATTTAGTCGTTTACAAATGCTTTCAAACTGCAGTTGTTGCTCCTTTTCATATGGTCCTTAAACTAACAAACATAAAATTCACTTAAAACAGATTAAATTGTAAAATACTGTGGTTTTTGATATTGTTTATCGGTTGATAATGGAAATTGAATTGTGTTCATTTTTAGATTACCTGTGCAATCATCTCACGCTTATCTTAAGTTAATCAGTACACTTTCACTTTGCAAACATTACATTACATTCCTGACCTAACAATGAACAATACATCTTTAGCATTGATTAATAAAAGTTAATATCACTTACAACATTTACTAATGCATCTTTGAAATCAAAAGTCACATGTTATATAGCTAACAAACGAACAATTATATTTTCTATTAACTAAGTTTAACAATTAATCGCTCAATTAAATATATATATATATATATATATATATATATATAAACATTAATATATAAGTAATATTTTGTACAAGATAATTTAAAAAAACAAATATAATTACTAATTACTAAATTATTTTCTATTAACCATTATATAAAAGTAATTACACAGACTTACTACATAGATATTCTGAATATTATAATATTCTGAATATAAAAAAATTGTTAGAATATTTGATTTTAGTAACATTTTTTGTTAAATTTCAGTATTACTTATATACTATTACAGTGTTTTTTAATAGTTTGAAATAGCTTTCATTTTTATACTGGCAGTCTATTTTATTTTTAGTAATTTTGTGTTTTGTCATTTTCAATAATTTTCAACATTTTAATAACTTTAAAACTTTATTACTTGTTTTTTGTTTTACATGTAACAATTTTTGTTTTATTTTATTTCAATTAATAAATATGATTTGAATCATATTTTTATAATGTTGTCATTCATAAATTCACTTGCTGCATTAAAAAAAAGATTGTTTTTAGAGTTATTAAAAGCTACAGAATTTTTATATCAGCTATTTTTAGCCATAACATTAAAATAACTAAAAGGTGATCAGCCAAAATATTATATTGTTTTGTCTACTACATTGTTTTGGCATTTATTAACAGTGCATCCATAAAGAGGGAAAATAGATAGGTTGAACAACTCTATAAATCTTATTTGCTGAATGAACGCAAAAAATGCTAAACACTTGGATGGAAACCAAATGCTTACACGCTTCAGGAAATTAACCATCAAATGAAGTGTTCACAATGCAACATCAGTGTTAACCACACTGTGGTCTCACCTTCGATGGCGAGTCTGCGGCGAGGCCAGTTCTTCAGCTCCCGCGGCAGCAGCTCTTTCAGACGGATGCTGATGATATGCTCCTCCAGCGCAAACTCCAGCGTGTAAAAGCGCAGGAGCTCCAGCCACAGCTGACCCAGAGACATGCTCACCGGCTGCTTCAGCGTCAGACGAGTCTACAAACACAAATACACACACGTTACTGATAATACTCACCCTAGGGATTCTGTAATCCAGTCATGAGCAGCGGTGAAACGCTCACCTTGCCCTTAGCATATCCACCCTTCTTCTCTTTCTTCTCAGTCTGGGTTTTGGGTTCGTGTTTGGCTTTGCCGTCCCCGCGGCCCTCGCCTGCAGGAGCGGGTCTGTACTCCCAACCCACGAACGAGTCCAACTCCAACCCCGTCAGGTGAAACTCATCCACACGCTTCACGTCGAAGCCCTTGATCTGAGCAGACATGAAACAAAAACACAGTTATTTCAATCTAAAATAGATGTAACAAGCCTTGAACCATGATAATCCTCATGGAGGAACCCATCCTAAAATTTAAAACACTATATGTATACTTGAATAGAAAAATGCTCCATATTTTCATGTTTAAAGGCCAAATTATAAATACACAGAAATAATTATTGTTTCGATATGTTTCATTATTACTTTGCTTTTAGATGTTTTACTTGTTTAAATAACTTTTAATCAATTTGTGCTGTGAAAACTAAATATTATAATAAATATGCAAAATGATTATTTGGAAAATATTGTGTTATTGTAATGTTAATGTTAATGTTATTTTACATTAATTTTCACACTCACTGCAGTACTGTGCTATTAGATGTGCATGTTTATTTAAATTAATTTTTAAAATCAACTTGTACTGCAAAATAAAATTAATATTATATGCATAAAACAGTATTTGGAAAATATTTAGTTTGTTACATCATTACATGTTTTTACTCACTAAAGTACTGTGCTGTTATTGTATTTGATGATGTAAATACATTTTTGCTGTGAATAATGAATATCATAAAAATGTGTAAAATATTACTTGGAAAATATTTAGTTTCTATTGTTTTTCTCTCAGTCACTGTTAGATGCATTTTTTGTTAAATCAATTTATACTGTGAAAAATTATAAATTATTATAAATGTGTAAAAAATTAATTGGAAGACAGTTAGTTTATCTAGCAATTATTGTTTTTCCCCACTCACTGTAGTGCTGTGCTATTAGCTGTATTATTTGTTTATTTAAATTTTTTTTTTATTAAATTATACTGTGAAAAATTATTATTATAAACATGCATAAATTATTATTTGAAAAACACGTAGTCTATATTATGTTGCAATTATTTCAAATCTCTAAAGTACTGTACTGTTAAATGCATTATTTATTTAAATCAATTTATCCTGCAAATAATTATTATTACAAATGTTTTATTTGACACTATTTCACTAAGCTTTTCCACTGACCTTTTGCAGCCCCCAGTTTGAAAACTAACTCAGGGTGCTTTCACACCTGGCCTGTTGTTTCGGAACCTGGCGCGTTTCCCCCCTTAGCTCGGTTCGTTTGGGCATATGTGAACACGGCAATCGCGCCCGGATCCGCGCCAAAACAATCGGTCCGAGATCGCCTGAACGAGGTGGTCTCGGCTCGATTGAAAATGAACTCTGGAGCGGTTCGGTTGTAGTGAGAAAGCAATCCGATCCAACGGACCACTGAACCAGGCTATATCACAATTTATGATGGGTAATTACATAAATTCCGTGAAAAGCATCAGCTTTGTTGTTTTGCTAATACTTCAAAATGAACCTGTGAATGTCTGTGGGTGAGCACGTCTTTGCCATTCAAAAATCAAAGCACACTTTATTTTATAATGCCATCTTATTGCTCTTCTTTGTAGGTGCATTTTAAACATTTTTTCCCGATCAATCCTGGACTCCTGCTCAAAATGATAAATTATTATAACGACAGCTACAAAAAAAAAAACAACAACAATAAGCCCGCGAAGCTGTTGTGGTTCCATCCTGACGGATGACATGAATGACAGCTCAGTGGAATCCGGAAAATAAACTGTGGAACTTTGACCAATGAGAGAACAGTTTACTCGCACGTGACTTGTATTAACAAATTTGGTCCATTTAGAAACTTTGCCGTGTGAAAGCGAACCGCTCCAAGAATAAAAAGCAACATTGTAATAATTTTAATCCGTTTCGGAACAAAGCAATCGATCTACAGGTGTGAAAGCACCCTCAGATTACAGATCTATTTGAGGCTGACTAAAACAGGAGTTCATACCCAGCGTCCTAGATAAACGGGCAGGATGGGCTTGGCTCTCTGTTGCAGGAAGAATATGACCATCAGAGACAGCGAGTAGGACGGGATTCCTCCCTCCGCCTGACAGTCGATGTGGCACAGCTACAGATAAACACACAATCTCGTTAGACCTCGGTGACAAACAGTTACTGTAATGTCTGGAAAACATGATGGCGAGTCATACGTACGTTGGCCCAGTGACGGAAGGCCAGAACCAGAGGCACGAGCCTCGGCTCCAGTCTGGCCAGAGCTGCAAGGTGATTGGTGGTGAGGCACGCGACATCATTTCCTGCGCTCACTTTGCACATTAACCCACTGCAGAGACAACAAACAACTCCTATCAGTTATGACAGGCTATCCCTGATGTCTTCAAATGCTTATTCTTTGTGTGCTGTCACTATTTATTTCTATAAATCAAATCAGTGTTTTATTGCTGACATTAAACCGACCTGGCCACATCTCTGCAGAAAACAACAGGGACTTTGGCATGAAAATCTGACTCCACCTCCGCAAACTCCACTGGAAACAAAAGCGAAACTCCAGTTAATCTGAGCTCTCGAAACTCAAGTCTGGTGCATTTATCAACTTTCAGCTGTTAGAGCTGGTAAACAGTCAAGTGAAGCATATTTATATTACAAATAATACTGAAATGAGTATTGTAGACTCATATAAGCAAAAAAATATTAGCAAATTAAACTTTTGACTACTGGTTTTCTATATTTATATATAGTAATACCCTACATTTCAGTTATTTTTCCCATTATTGTTTTTGTGTTAATGTTTATATATTAATCTTTTATATACAAAATATTAAAATGTACACCATTTTTGAATAATATATTATACTATGTTTTATATATTCAGTAATTTTACTGTTTTACCGCTGTTCTTGAGGATCTCCAGCACCTGGATCAGCACATCAGGCTGAGTCATCTGCACAACAGAGATGTGCAAGACTTTAACAAACACAATAAAACACACAGACACAAATCCAAGCGGCTCATGCACGTTCGTTCAGACTCACAGTGGAAGGATAAGAGACGTCGATGTTGACGTCACTCGTTTTGAAGGCGAAGCGGGTGAGACATGAGCCGTACAGACGGAGAGAACACGCTAAGATGAAACAAGCATTTAGATATTCAGCAGACTGGAAGAAACACTTTCTTGACTTAAGTTTAGTTGACTTAAGTTCACATCAAGTTTACTTAAGTCTAGTGCAAGCTATTACCCAAGCACTGTACCTGTGAGTTGTTTGCATATAATCCCCTCCATCCGGAGCACCACGGCTTGCCTCAGCGCGAAGTCTTCCTCCGAGACGCCGTGCGTCTCTGCCGCCTCCAGCACGACCGAGTCTAGTGCCCTCAACTGGGCCGGAGAGGGAGCCGGCAGCGCTCGCAGCTCATTCTCCTCCTGCTTCTCCTGCAAAGACCCCCATAAACAAGAGGATAAACAATAAAAATAAACAATACAAATGAGTCAAATCCAATACAAAATACCCAATATTTAGCTATAATATCTTTGGTGCTGGTGCTTTAAAGGTGATGAATACAGAACGCTTCTTTCCTGAGAGGGTTCTTTAGCATGCCTGATAAAATTTCCTATAATTTATATCATTTTTAGAACATTAGAGCATTTCAGCAACATTCTGCCAAAATTATATCTTGAGGATTTTAAAGTTTAAAAGTGAAGAATAAGATATAAACATTAATATTGTTTGTTTGCTTGTTTATTTGCCATGTTAGCATCAGGGCTATTTACATGGCAAAAACAAAGTCAGCATCATAATACATATAATGTTTAATTATTAAAACATTTTAACTTAATATTATTATTGTAAACTTGCAGTGTAAAATATAATTTTTATTATATTATCAAATTTTTTTTTTTTTTGCAGTACAATAATAATCATTTATTATTTTTACAGTACAATAATTTATGTAATCGTAAATTATTATTTTTATTATTTATTTGTTATTATTATTCAATTTGGTTGGGTTCAGGGTTATTATAGTTAAATAAACTAATACCATAAAAAACTTTTTAATTACTTGAAATAAAATAAAATATAAAAAGAAAAACATTTACCTTGATGTACTAAATAAACATGACTAAACTGAAATAAAATAATAAAAACTATATAGACATATATATATATATATATAAAAACTAAACCAAAATGTCAAAAGGCAAAAACATACTAAATTACTAAAACTTTAACCAAATCTAAAATGAAAAAAGAAAATATCAAAATAAAAGCTAATTCAAAATATTAATAAATAATAAAAACCTCAATAGCATCTCAATAAAATACTCAAAATACTAAAATAACACTGGCTGGATTCCTAAAATCCCAGTGTGAATGTAATGTGGACTGAGACACTATCACACAAAAAAAAAAAAGGTTTAAATCTACAAAATCAAACACTAACTAAAAGAGATTAAATATTTTATCTATTTATATGCACGTCATGTGACAATTAAACAACATCAGAGAACATGTGAATTTTCAATAAATTACTGAAACATTAACTTAAAATATCAGCGGACACTTCATGTAGATATCGGCTGACAAATGTTTGGCAACAGAAACTAGCATACAAAAACTTCTCCAAGCTTAAAGTCACTGTGGATTTCATAGAGCACAGAAATAAGTGTTGGGAAAATAACAGCCTGCATCCTCACCATGATGTTCTTCTTGTGACGTTTCTCTTTAATGTGCTTGTGAGCACCCTGGATGTTCTCCACGTGGACTGAACACAGTTTGCATAGATACTGGAAATTGGGGTACTCCGGCGACGGCTGTGGAAATACACAACGGCTGAGAAAGCAATCGCAACACGCCATATCTCTTTACACATCCACGCGCTCCACAGACGTGCTGATGGGAGAAATCAAGAGCCGCTCAACGACTCGGATTCAATTAACAAGGCGCTTTTCACCATCATTCAAAAGCAAAATCAGATAGTGCGCATGAAAAAGTGCGGTCACATTTACACTGATACTCAGAACAGTTAGATCAGAGTCTGAGTTACAGCTAAAGTCAAATGAAACTAGTCTGTGAACGTTAAAGCAAATACAAACTATAGGGTGAGACTCATTTAATTGGCACAAAATTCATCCTAAACAGCAGTAAAAGCGTAAAAAAAAACATTGAATATAATTAAAATAGTTGTAAAAAAATTGACAAACAAATGAAGACAGATGAAATCATAAATAGATAAATAAAACAGTAAGTAGATAAAACCATTAAAAATATATTAAATAAAACAATAAATAATCTACAAAACACAGCAGTAAAAATGTAACAAAAAAAAAAATGTAAATATAAAAATAATCCTTAAAAATAAAAAAATACAGATGTAAACAAACAGATAGATAAATAAAACCATAAATTAATTAATAAAACAAACAAACAAATAATGTTTTAATTACAGCAGTAAAATCATAAAAATAAACTTGAATATAAAAAATAATCCTTTAAAATAAAAACGAAATAAAACCATAAAGAAATAAAAATTCAAACAATTAAAATGATAAATAAAACCATAAATAAATTAAATAAAACAAACAAATAAATTCTAAATACAGCAGTAAAAAGTGTAAATAAAAATCCTTGAATATAATTAAAATAGTCCTTTAAAAAATAAAACCATACATAAATCTTTAAATAAACAAACAAACAAATAAAACCATGCACAAAATCACAAATAGCTAAATAAATTAAAATAAACAAACAAACATTTAATTCTCTTTTTTATGTGAAAGTTACCAGCTCTTTGTGTTCATGACAGGAGTTAACTGTACACTGACAGGGAAAGTTATTCTGTCAAACTAGTCTCATGGTAGCACATATAATTAAAAAATATAAAGACTTGTTGCTACACTTTTAAAACATTTCAGTAACACCTGATAAGTAACGCTGAACAATTCAAAATGATCTTCTGTGGTAATCTACATTATCACAAACACTGTCAGATAGAGCTTGTACTGAGGCCACATTCATTTCAAATGAATGCGTTTTGAATCCGTGGACTTGAACCACCAAGCACAACAGCGCTTCCTCAATAAATGTCAAGCTTTTCCATGTATCTGTCTTACCTTGAGCAGCCGGTGGATGTAGTCCCTCTGCAGTCTCTCCTCCGCCTGTTTGAGTCCCAGCTGCTGGTCAGGGGTCAGGTTTCCAACCTCCACGACCTCGGCTCTCTGTCTGCCCGCCTCCACACCTGAGATTTAAAGAAACAGACACCGATAACACAACCAACCATTACTCTTTACAAAAAAGCACCTAAAATACACAAACACACGCATACACATATATAATGAATACATAAAATACTACACACACACACTCACTCTCATATATGTATCACAAATACATCAAATAATTATAATTATGTAGGTTATTAAAATTATTATAAAATAAATATACACAACTGCAGAAATTAAATTATGTTACATAATATTAACTTATCACACTTACAAATATTATTTGGACACAAAAAAAAACATACAATTATGCTATAATTAAATTATAATACAATGTATATTAAACTGATAAACCTGCCAGAGAAAGGCAGAACATAGTAAATCCACCAATACTACCGCAGAGAAAACGCAATCATCTTGTTAAAAGATGATCAACATTTTCTCTTTTCAAACACCTTTAGCTAATTTTAAATATATATTTTGTTAAATAATTGTTTATTAAATTTCAGCATTTTCATGCATGTATCATTTGCCACTATTAAAATATACAGCAACTTTCAAAAGTTTTTTTCTTAAAAAATGTTTAGTTTTATTCAGCAAGGACACATTATATTGATCAAAAATGACAGTAAAGACATTGATAATGGTACAAAAGATTTCTATTGCGAACAAATGCTGCTCTTTTAAACTTTCGATTCATAAAACAATCGTGGTTTCCACAAAAACATTCAGCAGCACAATTGTTTTCAAAATTGATAATAATTAGAAACGTTTCTTGAGGAGCAAATCAGTATATTAGAATGATTTCTGAAGGATCATGTGACACTGAAGACAGGAGTAATGATGCTGAAAATTCAGCTTTGATCACAGGAATAAATTACATTCTACAGTGTTCACATAGAAAATATTTATTTTAAATTGTAATAATATTTCATAATATTTTTAAAAATATTACCGACCCCAAACATCGATCTATCTCAAATTGTCCAGATCTGATCAGATTATCGGAGTGTATTTTCTCACCGGTTATGCTGTCTTTAGCGGTGGTGATGGTGTTGTCGTGTGTTGAGATCTCCAGCCGTGCTGCTCCTCCATCCTTGACCGGTCCACTGTTTCGGACCGGAGTTTTGTTCTCCTGGCTTTGCTGACGGCCCTCACTGGGCTGGGGCTTCCCTTTCCCCCTCTCGCCAGAGTTAGTTCTGCCTGTCAGCCGGCGGGCTTTGCCCTTCCCTGGCTCCTGGGGGCTGCCGGTGCAGGTCCTGCCAGTGCTGGGACCACCTTGGATCTCCTCTTTCACCTTGGGGACGGCGTCCTTGCTTTGGCTCGGGACTTTGGCGCTCTCCCGCTGGGGTTTGGAGGACGACGCCTTGCCCCCGCTCGAGCGGGAAGGTTTGACCACCTTCACGAGGCTTTTGGGGTCCTCCATGCCACTCCACTTCTCTCCGGATGAGAATGAAGAAAAGCCCAAAGGGCTCTGGGTTGAAGGTTTCTGGAGCAGAAACACGACATAATCAGATTGTGGGGATCCAGAAATGTTTGTGCATTGAAGGTTTGATAAATCAGGAGGAATCTGGCAATATTGGGAAGTGAATACTAGCTTAGTACTTCAATGAGTGGCATCTAGCCATGATCTAGGAAATATTATTTATAAAAATTAAATATATTAATTTCATTCTAACTAAATAATATGGAAATATTACATTTAGGCAGGTAAAGAGAGAGATAAATCATTCATACATATAACATATATATATATATAAATATAAAGCTAATTGCGACTTTTTCTGACAATTCTGGATAATTCTTTATTGCATGCAGTGTAGATATGCATATTAAAAACATTTTTTAAATAAACAAATTGTTAAAAATTATAAATTATTATTAGCGCTGTCAAATTATTAATCGCAATTAATCGCATCCAAAATAAGTTTGTTTATAAAATATATGTGTACTGTGTACATTTATTATGTACATAATACACATACATGCATGTATACATTTAAGAAAACCATGTTATGTTTATATATTAAATATACTTATAAGTTATATGAATATAAATATATACATAAATATTTTCAAAATATATACTGTATGTATTTATATATACATAATAAATATACACAATACAAACACATATATTATGTAAACAAAAACTTTTATTTTGGATGCGATTAATCGCAATTAATCGTTTGACAGCACTAATCTAAAGATATAGCTACAAATAGCTAATTGTTATTTTTATTACATTAAGTGGATGTATTCACTAATATTATGCAAATTAAACAACATTTATAAAATGAGTTTTAAAATGTTCAAAATGCAAAGTTATTATTATTATTATTATTATTATTATTATATACAGAAGTTAGGGCTGTGCAAAAAATCGAATGCGATTTTCATGCGCATCTCGTCAGTAAAGCCGCTCCTGTGATTTATCCAATGAATCGCCTGCGATTTTGAACACGATTTTGTGTAGCTTGTAGGGCTGCACGATAAATCGCATGCGATATTTAATACGCATCT
>NW_015550683.1:673-890 GCF_001515605.1 Sinocyclocheilus anshuiensis | reverse complement strand
CATGAGGTGCCTTCGTGCAAAAATGCTGCCTGCAAAGTCGGATACATCTATGCTGCCTTCAAAATTCGATCAGAAGACAGGCGAGTGACAATCACGCGGTGTGAATTATCAAACACGCGATCTGAGGGAATCGCCGACACATCGCCCGCAAAATATTTGGCATGCTAAATATCTGGAGCTGTCGGCGATTCACAATCACGCTGTGTGAAATGATTTC
>NW_015550683.1:0-166 GCF_001515605.1 Sinocyclocheilus anshuiensis | reverse complement strand
AAAGTATAAAAGCGCATCCGGCAGAGCGCAAACCAGCTTCTGCTCTTCAGTAGCGCTCTGTCTATGTGTCTGTCTATTTACTTTTGTCTGTCCGCACAAGCATATATAAAAAACAATCATGAAACGTCTATGGCGAGCGAACGGCATTACAAACGCTGTGTTCCTC
>NW_015550682.1:0-536 GCF_001515605.1 Sinocyclocheilus anshuiensis | reverse complement strand
TAAAATACACTACCGTTCAAAAGTCTGGGGTCGGTTTGATTTTTTGATGTTTTTGAAAGAAGTCTCTTATTTTCATAAATATAGTAATATCATGAAATATTATTACAAGTTAAAAGAGCTGATTTCTATTTAATATATTTAAAAATTAATTTATTCATGTGGTGGCAAAGCTGAATTTTCAGCATCATTACTTTTAAAATGTAATTTATTCCTGTGATTTCAAAGCTGAATTTTCAGCATCATTACGCCAGTCTTCCGTGTCACATGATCCTTCAGAAATCATTCTAATATGCGGCTTAAGTGCTTGACAGTGTTGAAAACAGTTGTGCTGCTTAATATTTTTGTGGAAATTGTAACATTATAAATATCCTTGTAAATATACTGTCACTTTTGATCATTATAATGCATCCTGGCTGAATAAAAGTATTCATTTCTATAAAAAAATATATATCTTACTGACCCCAAACTTTTGCACACTACACTCCCAAAAAAAATTGTGAAATATAGGGCACAATATACTATTTAATTTGAAGGAA
>NW_015550681.1:0-540 GCF_001515605.1 Sinocyclocheilus anshuiensis | reverse complement strand
TTGTCTATTTTAATGTAAGACAACATATTTTTCGTCAGTGATAGACATATGATTTAAGACGGTAGTGTAAGCAAGTTTAGTGTGAAAACGTTTAATAGTAAATAAGACATAATTAGACAATATTTGAATAAAATAATAATAATAATAATAATAAATGTTTATTTGCAACAACTGATAGAGTACTGAATGCTGCACGCACGCGCAGCGTTGTCAAGGTAACATTGGTCAGTCATTCCCTTCGCCGAGGGAGTTTCAAATGCTTATACGAGACAGTAATGCCCTGCACCCTTCAAAGAATTCCAAACGCTTATACGAGACAGTAATGCCCTGCACCCTTCAAAGAACACACTTCAAGGGCTCTGCCCTTCGAAGGGAGTAGGGCATAGGGATGCTCACTTCTGTTTGGAATTCGCCCCATGTCTCTTGTATCACCGCGGAGGCGCAGACGCGGCTCTCTCGTTTCATTCAAATGCAGCTTGTCGTCTTACGTCTCAATTTTTGATTGTATTGAAAATTAAATCAGAGGAATTTAGTATTAAT
>NW_015550680.1:1799-2090 GCF_001515605.1 Sinocyclocheilus anshuiensis | reverse complement strand
TTTCCACGACATTCTAATTTATTGAGATGCACCTGTACATCAATGGATGCTTTTTGATGCTGATTTCAGCTTTTTGTGACTATACAAAGTATCAACTACCAGTCAGAAGTTTGGAATAAAGAAGTCTCTTCTGTTCACCAAGGTTGCATTTATTTGATGAAAAACGCAGTAAAAATTGCGAAATATTATTACAATTTAAAATATCTGTTTTCTATGTTAATATCTGTTAAACTGTAATTTATTTCTGTGATGCGCAGCTGTATTTTCAGCATCATTACTCCAGTCTTCAGT
>NW_015550680.1:0-1502 GCF_001515605.1 Sinocyclocheilus anshuiensis | reverse complement strand
TCTCTTGTAACATTATAAATGTCTTTACTGTCACTTTTGATCAATTTAATGCGTCCTTGATGAATAAAAGCATTAATTTCTTAAGAAAGCAACAGCATATTAGAATGATTTCTGAAGATCATGTGACACTGAAGACTGGAGTAATGATGCTGAAAATTCAGCTGCGCATCACAGAAATAAATTATAGTTTAACAGATATTCATATAGAAAACAGATATTTTACTGTATTTTTTATCAAATAAATGCAGCCTTGGTTTAATTATTAACATTTTTGCTCTTACTCTTTTTCTTTGTCATCACACTGCCTATAAGATATGGATTATGTTCTTGCTTCAAAGCAGATAAAACTTTATTCTGCCCACATATTTCTAGTTTGACATCATAGAGCATAATTTTACTCTGTATTATGGACATTATTCCGGATAGACACCATGTTTAATTTCAAGGATATGAAAATGAAGTCTAAGGGACAGAAATGTCAAATGTGATGATGAAATATTAGACATTTTTTGGGAAATACAACCTGAAAAGAGTTCAACCCTTTCGGCTCGCAGACTTTCAACGAAAAATTAAATATGGTCCTGAATAAGGTCCATAATTCGATATTTGACTCTTTTGGTGAGAGACTCCGTCACTGCTGTTAAAAGTCAAACACGTGAAGCATTAATAACAAAAGGAGTGCAGACATACAGTTAAACAGAATTGAGTTATAATTGTAGTTTGTCTCTCATAACAGCATACAGCACCTTCTGATTCACTCTCCAGCAAATCTCACAGTGTAGACCCACAATCCTGCGTAACACAGACGGACAGATAGATGCATTAAAACAAACAAAACGCCTGAACTCAGATACTGAGCAATAAACCAGAGACAGCGTAAAGATCGCCCACATCATTCCTCATTTAAATATCATTCATTATTTATTATCTCAATCTGTGGTGCATGGAAACAGAAAATAAAAGAGCTGATGGGCGGCCCAAACCAGGACAGCCAAACAGAGCACAGCACTTCAGAGGAAACAGGAAGGCGTGAAATTAAACTATTTTCTGTCAAACGGTGCATTAAATGCTGCTGAACCTGTTGCTTTTCCTCGAGAGGAAACTTTTCCATTTGATAATCTGAAAGGCAAATTTAAACGGAAAGCGGAGAATGTCAAAAAAACATGTCCAGGCCACATTTTTCATTCAATTCATAAAGAAGTCAAATCTTTAAGTGTCATTATTGTCATGACAATTAAGCTGAAAAAAAAAGAATAATACATAAATGTAATAAATATTAAATATTTTTTGTTGTCTTCATTGCCACGACAATTAAGCACACATAAAAATGTATATATATATAATTTAAAATAACTATAATTTAAAAACAAGGGTTCATTTTCTTTAATCAAATTTTTTTTTTTTTTTCTGATTTTGGATTCTGATCTTTTTTATTGTGTCTTCATTGTCATGACAATTAATATAATTAATAATTAATAATTCTAACAAATAAAAATAATAAA
>NW_015550679.1:1095-1236 GCF_001515605.1 Sinocyclocheilus anshuiensis | reverse complement strand
CTTAATATCCAAGAAGGGTTAGCATAGAGAAAATATGAAATAAATGTAATGTTATTATAGATTACAAAGAGATTTATAATTAAATACATCCAAAATGTTATTACCTTTTATAATTATTTTATATATTATATATAAATTTAA
>NW_015550679.1:0-1074 GCF_001515605.1 Sinocyclocheilus anshuiensis | reverse complement strand
ATAAATTTAATATAAATATAATATATATTTATTTATTATTTTACCTTTTATTACCATTATACCACCCCCCATGGTATAACATTTATTTAACTGTTGTATAAAATAATTTCCAAATTTGCACTCATTCATGACTCGTGTGATAATTTTATGATACAAAAGCTCATTCAGGGGCATTTTTTCCCCTATATCTAGAATTGTAAGGGCTGTCGTTGCCATCTTCGTGCTCTTGCAAACTGGATGCTCCGACTTGCCGTAGAGTTACGATAAAGACTGTACAGTACCTCTTGTTGAATACGAATTAAATAAAAACAAATTTGTTTTCAAATGTTTTATTTAAGTAGACCCTTCAAGCTGTCTATGCATAACAAGGTGCGGCAGAAAGAGCACCCTGTTATTTTACAAAAGCAATTTGGAACATTTTTTGTTGTTATAGTGGCCTATATGAATTTTAGGCCTATATTTCTTTTCTCTGTTACCACAATGCACAATGCAAGGGATCGCGCCGGCGCCGCCGACCCAAGAAGTGCAGTGTTGCGCTTTATGAGATGTATATTTGCAAGAAATATAGCCTATGCAACAGCCAATCAGTATGAAGAAACGTTGTGATTAATTTGCAGAGCGGTACATCAGATGCACTCTTATTCTGCTTGATGGGACAGACGGTAAAGACATGCCGAGTTGACGCACAAATGCATAAGCTCATTTTTTATCCACGAACAAAAAATACGAAAAATCTAGCTTAATTTTTGTTTTTCCGTTCTTCAGACAGAACGAAATAATAAAAGCTAGTGATGATGATGATGATGATGATGATAATAATAATAATAAAATCAAACTGTCTGTCATTTCTCTTTATTTCTTTTTGTTCGTATTTAGATTTGTTGTTAAATCAAACTTGAGTCACTCAAATAAAGAAATATTCCAAGCCCAGATTCGGTATTATTAAAAAATAACTGGTTTGATCTGATCATCTTAAACAAGTCATATCCTCTGGGTCTGAGCGCAGTTATTGGATAGCATCTTGGAGAAGCTTCAGTAAAAATATTACAATACATTTAAAACAGTGTCTTTTTA
>NW_015550678.1:0-1576 GCF_001515605.1 Sinocyclocheilus anshuiensis | reverse complement strand
GGTGATTTCAAATGTCAACATTGGCAACCAGAAATCGCTTACCCCGCAACTGTCACCTGAAATCGGCAATTGGTATTAACTGCAAAAAAAAATTTAGATCAGAGCATGCTTATTAAATTAGTCATTTTGATTTGATCTGTTTGTTCTGTAGACATGAATGAACAGATATCTCAAATCACGCTGTTTGTTGCTGCATGCTGCTTTCCTGTTTACTTACTATTTTGCCTGTTGCATGATAAAACTGAAAAATCTCAGACTTGCACTGAAGAAGGGACCCGTGCCATATCTGCGAGCAAAATATCGGAGACTTGCCAGTAAATAAAATGCCATAGCAACCGCATAACGCACCAGAAGCACTCAAAACACCTTAACAAATGCCCTGGCAACCACCCACACTCCAGCATTGTGGAGGGGATTTTGCACGAGCAAACACCATTCTCAGTTTCTTTACAATGTGTTAAACTCTAGTTTATTACAAACCAAGTGGTTTTATAGAGTTCAATCAAATATTTCTAAGAAATCACTTGATATATCAAACTAAAGTGTCCAAAAGAAATTAAGCAACATTTAGCCAAGATTACGGTATTTTCCGGAAACAAATTTGTGATTAAAAAGTATATAAATTTGTATTTTTTGTATTTTTAGCGATATCCCGATCGCTAGATAGCAGTCTTCATCTCTGAACTGAACAGTGACAGGAAATACTAGCATAAGGGCACGCCACTAATGTTAGCGTTAACATAGTTTGCTGCTAGTAATGGAGGATGAAAGAATTTTCCCAGTTCCTGTTTCGGTGTACAAAGCTGAAAAACCTGTGAAATCCAAGAAAGGTTCTGAGAATGTTCAACATTTGTATTTATTTTATTGTTTTTCAATTGTTTTGTTTTCTTTAGGAATCCTGCAAGCACTTTATTTTTCATTGATATTAAGCAGATGTAATTATTTTGTTCAGATCAAAATGTTATGACATTGTATGTTATAATTGTAAACTTAAAATGTGAACCTTTAAAGCAGGGTCTAAAAAAATATATGTTCTTTTTATAAAATACATTTTATGTATTATACATTTAACTAAAGGATCCTGCAAGCACTTTAATTTTTCCCCCTTGACTCGTACTGCACAAAATGTGGTTCAATAACGCTGAATGTTACACACTGTTAGACATTTCTGTCATTTCTTCAGTTATTTACTGTATATCACCCAGTATAATACTGCAAATTCGCTCTAATTTCTCACATTTGAACTGACAAGATTTGACTTACACTGTGTCTACAATGCTGCAACAGCTTGGGACTGACTACACTGGATGTTACATCGCTTGTAATGATTGGAAAATCCGTTTGTCCTTCGTATCAGAAACAGCGCGAGCGCTTGGAGTACATCTGTATGTCAGAAATATACCGGGGCATCACTTTACTGTCCGCATCCACTGTAGATAGTATAATGGGTTCTATATTGTCTTTTGTCGAGTCGAGTTGAGTCGCGCCGCTCCATTCGCGTCCGAGGAAGACACGGATCCAGCGCGGCAATGCCGCGGGTTTTGCCCGGGGATGAACCCGCGAGAGTGGAAGAGTT
>NW_015550677.1:590-1802 GCF_001515605.1 Sinocyclocheilus anshuiensis | reverse complement strand
AGGACTGACCGAGACCAGCGACTCAGCTGCATCTACACTACAGGTGAGATCACTTTTATAGTCTACATTTTGATTATTTTTTGCCCATGTATTATGATTTATGAAGCGCACATTCTGAGGTAAGAATATTTCAATAATTTTACTTTTATTTTTTAGGCTATGTAAAAAAAGTTCAATAATAAATTGTCAATGTCAGTGCATAGTTTATCATTACCTGTGTACAATTTTCAAGGCACCTCAGTGTGTGTGCACCAAGTGGCGCTGTAGTCTCACAAATTGTACATCACTGCGAGCGTAATTTTAACGTCACTATCACAGTTGGCCATTTTGCAATGAAGCCTTGTTTTCTGCGTCTGTCTGGCTTTAGACAAAATATTGCGGTTTACATGGAGGACACGTTTTATATTTTATCCCTTCACTAACAGTTTTTTTTTTTCTGCAACTCATTTTTGGAGTCAGATCCAATTCTTTGTTGCTGCATGAACTCTTGCATCATAAGCATTTGATCAGACAATGGATTTAGATTTGAACACCCGGTCATGGAGAAGGTATGTGGCGCTGTCTTTTCTTTTATCGGTGTTTCTTCAGTCGGCACTGGCTGTTACTCACTATTCTATTCCAGAGGAGATGGAAGTGGGATCTGTCGTGGCAAATTTAGCCACTGATTTGGGACTTGATGTACAGACTTTGATTAAACGAAACGTCCGATTAGATGTTATTGCTAACAAGAAATACCTCGCCATAAACAAAGACAGGGGCGAGCTGTACATACTAGAGAAAATTGATCGTGAACATCTGTGTCCTCTCAAAACGAGTACGACTTGTTTTCTAAAACTGGAAGTTATTGTGGAGAACCCTGTGCGAATATTTTACATAGAACTAGAAATCACAGATATCAATGACAATAACCCTAAATTTCGACGAGACACAATCAATTTAGATATCACTGAATCTACACCAGCTGATGAACGATTTTCTGTCAGTAATTCAGTGGATTCTGATGTCGGTTCCAATTCAGTTAAAACATATTATCTGAGCCAGAACGAGCACTTTGATATTGAAATTCACTCTGGGAGGGACGGCTCCAAATTTGCGGACTTAATTTTAAAAAAGGCTTTAGATCGTGAAACCCAAGCAGTTCATAATCTGATACTGACAGCAGTGGATGGCGGAGTCCCTCCGCGTTCAGGGACGGCTAGTATCATCGTTCGG
>NW_015550677.1:0-556 GCF_001515605.1 Sinocyclocheilus anshuiensis | reverse complement strand
TATCATCGTTCGGGTGTTGGATACAAATGACAACGCCCCTAAATTTGATCAGGAGAGCTACACCATCAATTTAACTGAAAACTCACCCATAGGCAGCCTGGTTGTTAAATTAAATGCAACAGATCTAGATGAGGGTTCTAATGCTGACCTTGTGTATTCATTTAGTCTGTATACATCAGAGAAGACACAGAAAGCGTTTAGTTTAAATCCTGATAGTGGTGAAATTAGAGTGAAGGAGATGGTTAATTATGAAGACTTTAGAATTTACGATATGGAGGTTATAGCATCAGATAAAGGAACTCATCCATTATCAGGTCAATGTAAATTATCCATTATAATTACTGACATGAATGACAATCATCCAAAAGTTTCGATTAAGTCATTTCAGAGTCCAGTGAAAGAGGATGTACCTGTAAATACAGTAATTGCAGTTGTTAGTGTGAGTGATAAAGACTCAGGCGAAAATGGGCAGGTAGATATTCATATTTCAGATGATTTACCTTTCGCGCTAAAAGAATCGTCTGATAATTATTATGAATTATTAGTTTCAGAACCG